>NC_056730.1:21451151-21523651 GCF_019279795.1 Protopterus annectens
AAAAATAATTATCAAGAAACTGAACACACTAATGTTAAATTTCTTATGGGCACCTAATAGACCTAGGATTGCATTAAAGAAACATACTAATAGCTGGTCTCAAGGGGTATTTCTTTTCCAGACTTTAATTTATATACTATCTCTTCTATTGTAAAAGTTATTACTTTATTAATAGATCAGTCATATGTCACAAAATGGAAAGATTATTGGGAGCTAATTAGTATACACTCCATGAAAATCTCCTTAACACATAAAAATATGATTGTAAATAACTCCATGTTATGGTTACTAAAGGAATTTTGTACTTCACCTATTACACCTAAACATATGGTTTGTTACCCATTAAACATTATTATTAGTTATCGTAACTTTATATTCATGCACCCTAAGTATAGGGAATGGAATTTTATTGTATTTCCTATAATGTATACTCAGGGTATGCTTTTGTCATCTACTTCTGAAGGAACTCATTTAGCTATAGATAATGATTTAAAGTACTGGTATCAGTTGATATCTGATAATAAAGTTAAAAATCTAGATTTCTTAAAACAAGAATTTGATCTAAGAGAAACTTGCTGGTTAGAGGTTCAGACCTTTAGACAACATCTCATTAATAAAATAGATTTAATGTCTATAACTGTTAAAGAATCTATTCCAACAATGATTGATTACTTGATATTAAATTTACAACATAAAGTTTCTGATAAAGGTAAACTTTCATACATACATAAAGTTATCAGACAAGAAACTTTTACAGTGTAGATTCATACTGGAATTATTTCACTTCTATTAATGGGGACCCACCAAATCAACAAGATAAACAATATATATTGGAATCTGCTTATAGAACTACGTCTTCCATTGTCCGGAGACTTTATACATGGAAATTTTACATAGATCTTTTATACACCTTTGATGATGAATAAAATAAATAATAAAGATAATCTATGTAAGAGATGTAATGTAGAAATTAATGCTGACTGGGCTCATATGTTTTATGACTGTATAAAATTGAAAGAATACTGGAAGTCAATTAATGAATTTTGCAGGCTCTTTTACAGATAATTTCATTATTTCTAAATCTCTTATATTATTCAACACACCTGTACCTCAAAGTGTTAAAAGGTTAAGCTTCCCTTGTTATGGTCTATTCTAGCAGTGGCTAGGAAAATAATAACTAGAAATTGGATTTCAGATACACCTCCTTCGTTCAATGAATTTGAAAATGTTATGAATATAGTGTGCCATATGGAAATAAACACAATTAGGACTAGAACAAATAGAAAAACATCTTATTTTATTGTATGGGATAATTTACAAAATTTGTTAAAAAAATTTTAATTTCAATAGCATGGTATTTTAGTTTAATTAATTGATCTGATTGTAGTGGATGTCTTTGTAAATACTTTAGTTGTTTTGTTGAATATTATAATAATACCTATTTTTAATTACTTGTATAAAATTGTTATGATATTTCTCTTATATGTTAAATCAATAAACCTGTTTTGAAAAAAAAAAAAAAAAAAAAAAAAAGGAACCTTGATGATTGGATGGGAGATAGGAAATTCACACCGGGGATCATGTCAGTCGCCTTGGTAGACAGGGGTCCAGGGAATTAAATATTGTGGGAAGAAATAACAAGGGAATTGTTACGGCTAGGCTTGTATAGGCTCTAGGGCCGATAGCCTAGTACCATCCTATGAACCTATGAACCTGTGAACAAATGGAGTAGTGGAATGCAGGAAGCAAATATTTATACAGATACACCCAGAGCTATGACCATCAATTACAGGTTGCTCCAAGTTAGACTGTAGGCAAATGTAGTTGATAGGGTTCCAACATCATACTCTTGACTACAGTATGAAGTGCATTAATATTGAGCAGAGCTCTAATGACTGACTGTAAACCTCAGTGACCTTTGCTTTTCAGTTATTTATCAAAAAACAAAGAATCATGAGAATGTCTGGCAGACGGTGCAGAAGGCCCTAAGCTCTTAATGAGTTTTTTCTTGTAGTCAAGGATGCAGGGTTTAATTCTTACTTCCATTTATCCATTGTGTTACTTTGAGCAAGTCACTTAACCACACAGTGCTTCTGGTAATAAAAATTTTAAAAAAAATCTGTAAGAAGCAGGACTTCTCTGGCCTTGAATAATTAATAAATAAATAAATAAATAAATAAATAAATAAATAAATGTGTTTGGCATTGGCCAAGAACTCACATCTGGAACTGACCACACATGCACACACACTCTTAGTGCTTTCATGTGCAGCTCATGACCACTTCCTGCTAACACGTTGATTCCCTGTGATCTACTAACACATCTGGTTTCTTTCCTTGTAGCAACAGTGTTGCATGTTAATGATGACATTGACTGCATAACAGAAATAAAACACGTGTATCTTTTTGCTCCACTCAGCAGCATATCAAATTCAAAAGCAGCCCTGCTAAATCAAGCAAGCATATCTCCCACTCTGCTCCACTCAGTAGCATATCAAATTAAAAAGTAGCAGCTCTGTGTTGATTTCAAATGTAATAGCTCAGCGTTGGTTAAAGCAGGCATCAGTTCCAAAGCAAAGTGGCAGTTCTGTTTTTTTAAAGCAGACAGCTTCTTGCTCTGGTGTCAGTTTCCTGTACATGTGTGCTGTGCCTGCTACTACTGGTTATTGAGGTGGAACTGGTGGAATCTGTACTTACTACTGGCTGTGTGGGAGTGGGGGTGGAATGGGTGCGACCTGTGCTTACTAGTTCCTGGTCCATGTGTTAACATCTCAGGTCTGTGGCACTTTTTTTTGGCTGGTCTTCAAGTGCAAATCAATTTAATTAAAATTTAATTATTTTGTCGGCTGGCCATGAGTCCCTGAGAAACTTTGGGCTCTGGTTGACCTCCCATTATGCTCTTATCATAATCTGACACTGCTGATGGCTTTCCAACTTGCAGGTCTGGGCTGTAGTTAAGATTTGTGTAATGCTAAAATATATTACCTGTCAAGCCTGTATTCCCTTTTTAAAATGTTAGCATCGCTAATGGTGGATATTACACAGTTCTGTAGTGTGAGGCACTGTATCCTGCAGTGTGAGGCACTGTGTGCTGTAGTGTGAGGTACTATGTGTTGTAGTGTGAGGCTCTGTGTGCTGTATTGTGAGGTACTCTGTGTCATAGTGTGAGACTCTGTGTGCTGTAGTGTGAGGTACTGTGTGTTGTAGTGTGAGGCACTGTGTGCTGTACTGTGAGGTACTGTGTGTCATAGTGTGAGACTCTGTGTGCTGTAGTGTGAGGTACTGTGTGTTGTAGTGTGAGGCACTGTGTGCTGTAGTGTGAGGCACTGTGTGTTGTAGTGTGAGGCACTGTGTGTTGTAGTGTGAGGCACTGTGTGCTGTAGGGTGAAGCACTATGAACTGTAGTATGAGGCACTGTGTGCTGTAGAGTGAGGCTCTGTGTGCTGTAGGGTGAAGCACTATGAACTGTAGTATGAGGCACTGTGTGCTGTAGAGTGAGGCACTGTGTGTTGCAGTGTAAGGCTCTGTGTGCTGTACTGTGAGGCACTGTGTGCTGTAGTCAGAGGGACCGTGTGCTGTAGTATGAGGCACTGTGTGCTGTAGGGTGAAGAACTGTATGCTGTAGTATGAGGGACTATGTGCTGTAGTGTGAGGTACTGTGTGTTGAGTGTGAGGCTCTATGTGCTGTACTGTGAGGTACTGTGTGTTATAGTGTGAGACATTGTTTGCCGTATTGCAAGGCACTGTCTGTTGTAGTGTGAGGCTCTGTGTAATATACTGTGAGGTACTTTGTGTTATATTGTGTTATAGTGTGAGACACTGTGTGTCGTATTGCAAGGCACTGTCTGTTGTAGTGTGAGGCTCTGTGTGCTGCACTGTGAGGTACTTTGTGTTATAGTGTGAGACACTGTGTGCAGTATTGCAAGGCACTGTCTGTTGTAGTGTGAGGCACTGTGTGCTGTAGGATGAAGCACTGTACATGTAGTACTTATGTCTGACTAACAAAGTTTGCAGATGACTGCAAACTGGGAGCCATTATTGAATCCCCAAATGATGTGGATACTCTACAAAAGGGCCTTACAGAAACAGATGCTTGGTGCCAGAGCATCCCTGGGGAAAAACTTTGAAAAAAACATGTAACCATGAATTACGGAAATCCTCCTTGTGGCACCTCATCATCTAAGGGCTTTTCACATCCAAAAAAGGAGGGAGGTTGTCCCCACTGTACTCATCCTCATTAGACCCATTATAGAATACAATGCCCCATTTGGTATGTACTCTCAAGACATCTGCAACAACTATGCTGACCGCCTTAAAAACTCCAGCTATACTCGTCGATATCGCCCTACCAGAGGCAGGATCTCTGCTTAACATACAAGGCATGTCAAAAACCCAGAGCTGTTGGATGCTACACTTAAAAAAATCCCAATCCCTCAGAGCTAAATAATGTGGGAAGAAATATTCAGGGAATTGTTATGGCTAGCTTTGTATAGGCCCTAGGGCTGATAGCTATGCTGCAATGTGCTCTGAACAATACCAGAACTCTGAGAAGTGTAGAGGCTTACAGTAAGGAGTAGTAATAGTCTCCACCATCAAGGCAGTCATTGTTTTTTTTCCATGAAATAAATTGTATTTACTTATTTCCACTTTGTTGACTGGGTTAGCTTTTATACATTGTAGTCATCTTTTATGGAGAAAATACTAAATCAGAGCTCTGGGCTGCCAGTCATGGACAGGGGTCACTAGCAAAATGGTATAAGTTAGTTGGTATGCACAGTGGTAACAGAAGAACTGTTATGTCCTAATCTGGAAATGCATTTCTGGGAAGTTACAGTTAAGATGGGAAAGACTGTATTCACATCACAGATCTCTGTGATAAGTGCCTTTACAGAGATGTTTTTACAACCCAGAATAAGTTTTTGATTGCTGAGAAAAATAACCAACTTAAGCACCTGGGATAATATGCGTAAATGGTCATCTCACAGACGATGACAAAAATTGTGTGTGTGTGTGTGTGCGGGTGTTGGACATACACACACACACACACACACACACACACACACACACACACACACACACACACACACACACACACACACACACACACATGGATCTACTTTTAATTCCAGAAATACTAAAATGCCGAAATCAACAATACCAGGACAAAAATAACAAATGATCTAAACAACAAAAGTAAACAAAGAACGTCATAACATTGAAAAAAAACCTTGCACATATCACTCAACACAACCAACACCAGTAACACTACTTAAACAAAAAAAAATCCACAAAATATCCAAACAACTAACCACTAAATTTATATCTACCTTCCTACTTGTAAGCTCAACATTACAAACATTTACAACTGTATAAAAATAAATTAATCTATCTCAAAAAAGTATTCACCTTACCTTACAAACCTTAGCAAATCGGGAAATATGGACACGGCCACTAATGTAACAGGTAAGCAACTCTCCACAACTAAAATTAACTTACTACAAAATCTTAAAGAGACACTCATTTTACATGTAAAAGTAGATAAAGAAGTGGTACACATGTATAAAATTAAACTAAATTACTTACGCAAACAACAACTATAATAATGTTTATGCCGGAGCAAGCTCCCCTGTACCCCCCACACCCACTGCTAATTATATATATACCAACTCTGAGTTTGCACTGCACTGAGGGAAAGGGTAAACTTCCCAATCTTTGGTACACCATTACCTTCATATGAAAACATAGCAGTACTTCAATCTTCTAAGGTACGATCTTCTAAACTTTCGTGGCTGTTATCTTTCATTTTCGCCTTGGTTTTGTCAGTTTGGTTTTGTCGATATTTTGCTATTTCTTGAATAAAAAGTAGATCTACCTACATAGATACATAACTACATACATTCACACACACACACACACACACACTATATATATATATATATATATATATATATATATATATATATATATATATATATATATATATATATATATATTTATATTGCAAACTACTGTGGCAGTCACACTCTAATATTTATCAAAACCGAGGTCATGTAAATAATATTGTAAAAAGTACCAGTGATATGATGCATTGAGTTTTTCTGGAATACAATCAAAACACTATTACATCCAGGCCAAACTATGACTCTTTCACCAACTACCACCAACATCTCAATATCTATCTAATTCAATATACATTTCATACACTCTTTCCCACTCCCTACTTAACAATAACCCCCCACGATCCCAAACAGTCCAAAAAAATCCTTTCTCCCTCCAACCAATATCTACCACTTCTAAAAAAAGCACTTCCAAAAACTAAAAAAATTCAACAACTGCTGCTGTCAACTTGCCACTACAATATCTCAGAATTACTGCAGATGCTATAGCACACCCTGTGTCTATACTCATAAACCTATCAATTACAGAAAGCTATGTCCCCACCATCTGGAAACAATCCCACATCATACTTCTACATAAAAGAGGCACATCCACCACTATTCCCAATTACTGACCTACAGCCATTCTGCCTCTACTAACTAAAATATTAGAAAAATGCATTAATTCCAACTCCTTTCACATCTTCACAGTAACAATCTCCTCTCCAACACTCAGCATGGTTTCCGTCTTCATCACAACACCACTACTGCTCTGCTCAGTTTTACTGGAATCATAAATTCTAATAGAAACACTGGCAACCTAGCACCCTTCCTCTTCTTAAATAAGTCAAAAGCATTTGATACAGTTTAACACCAAAATCTGCTGCATGAACTATACTCTTTAGGGCTCTCCCATTTATCCCTTGGCTGGTTCCACAGCTTTCTCACCAAAAGGCTCCAGACTGTAAAATGTAAATGAGATCTCGCCTCCTTTCTGTCTGTTTCTGTTGGAGTACCTCAGGAGTACCTCAAGAGCTGCACTAATTATCTTCACAAAGATAGCAAAGAAGCCTCCATAGTACAATACCCAGACAATGCAGTGCTCATGTGCTCTGAAACTAGTCTACCGCTACTCCACAGGATGATTAAGGACTCCTTTACCTCTGTTGAGGCCTGACTAAATGACTACCAACTACTTTTAAATGTTAAAAAAAAAAAAACAAATTAATCCCGTTTTTATCCAAATTTCTGCCAGCGCAGAAGCAATCCATCAACATCACATCAATGAATAATACATCAGTTGATACAGTTTCCAACACAAAGCTTCTTGGTGTCTTAAATGATAATAAATTAAAATATGATCAACACATCACTCAAGCCATTTAGAAAACTCACCAAAAATTGGGCTTTCTCTAGAGGAAACAAACCCTTTCTTACTCACTACTATAAGAATTCTTTAGCAACATTCTATCTTCTCCCTTCACTTATCTATATAATATCTATCCAGACTAAATGTCACTTCACCTTAAAATATAAGCTAGAGGTTTGCTACAGTAAAATAGCTAAGTTTGCATCCAACTTACCAAACCGTTGGCACTACTACCTTGCTCTGAACCACCTACACTGGCCTGAACTACCTAATTACCTTACACAAACCTGACACCTGCCCATCACTTCAAAGCATCCTCAAACACTACTTCCCTCCTAGGAATCTCTGCTCGCAGAACATGTATCTCCTGACCAAGGACTAGGTATCATTACAGTGCATGCCACTCACTTTACTCAGCCTACATTGCTAAATAGTGGAACTCCATCCCATCAACCCTAAAACAAGACAGCATTACCACATGTTTCAAACACAACCTAAAACAATGGCTAACTTTCTCATGGCTATGTTCATGCTCTCATCCTGACTAAACCCACATTTCTTTCTGTTTCTCTTCCCTTGCCAGCCACTATAACAATTACCCTGACTCTTTCACCGTGCTTACCCATTTCTTTCTGTTTCATGACACTATTGCTCCTCTAACTAACCTATATCCTTGATCATGTCCTATTAATACCACCTCCTTACCCAACTCATCATCTTATACTTTTATCTCAACCTCTCCACTATCAGAACTTTTTATTAATTATTTCTACTTGTATCTTTCCCCCTCTATTTTCTGATCCTGCTCTAATGACATCCTACCTCATTAATGTCAATATACATGCGATGAACCTATGTGCATTATTATTGTTCTTGTATCTCCAGCTACTACATCTTAACATGTTTTTACTTAAGTAAAGTAATATAACTTCTAAAGTATATAATAAACATTTTTATTATTTGTCTCAATACTACCTGCAAAGTAATGCTTAAAATGTTTATTTTTTATAATTATTCATTGTAAATATATATTTTATGTGGAGCTTTTTTCCTCGGGCCTCCAATGAAAATGGGACTTGTGCTCAACTGGACTTTCCTAGTAAATAAAAGACAAACAAAAATAAATTTATTAAAAATGATGTATTCTAAACAGTGAGAATGTTGAAAATGCTGTGTTGTTCTTTAAGAAAAGGCAGGTATGTCCCTGTACTATGTAGAGAAGTTATTTAGAACAGTGCTGGCATCAGGTCATTACCTGATTAGATTAATTAGGTAATTGTCCAGACTGGGTTTGAAGAGGACCAATGAAGTGCACTGTTTCACATGAAGTGGGAGTCTCTTCCAAAGGTATGGTAACCTCTGGGAGACAAACCTGTCCCTCCAGCAGCTTCTGTTAATGTCACATACCAGGTTAAGGTCTTTAGAGCAAGTAACCCGTGTACCATTTGACTTGTAGATATGCAGCATTTCCAATATACCAGGGTCAGAGAGTACCTCATATGCAAGGCAGAGATCACCTCTGAGTAGTCTTTTTGAAACAGAATAAAGTGACAATGATTTCAGGTGATCCACATAGGACAGATGCCTACCTCTAAAAACCTACAGTGTGTTCATTCCTTTTTAATACAATGTGCTGATGACTCTACAATAATTTCCACCTCTGGAAATCTCCCCCAGCTACTCACCCTTACCCAAGAATCTCTTCACTCAGTTGAAAAATGGCTGACATCCAACCAACTCTTACTCCACCCAAATAAAATGAAACTCTTCCTCTTCCTTCCTAAATCTCTCCAATATCTCAAATCTAGCCTTCACTGTCTCCTCCCTTAATAACACAACTATCAAGGTTGAACTGCACACTAAACTATTAGTGGTCATTATTGACACTCAGCTAAAATTTGATCTTCACATCCAAAACTGCATGAGAAAGACTCTCCAAAATTTTGGCCTATTCTATAGAAACACAAAACTCCTCATAAATGTAT
Organism: Protopterus annectens; assembly: GCF_019279795.1. Lineage (NCBI taxonomy): Eukaryota > Metazoa > Chordata > Ceratodontiformes > Protopteridae > Protopterus > Protopterus annectens. The sequence goes on from NC_056730.1 coordinate 21,460,381, forward strand.
CTAAAGTGTCTCTAGCACACATCTATCTGTTATCCACCCTATTATATGCTGCCCCAATCATTACTAATCTTCAAACAAATCTTCTGACTAAACTAGAACTTATATATAATAAAACTGCTAGATTTGCAGCTAATCAACCCCATCCCTCACACCACTGCCTATCTCCAAAAATACTATAGTGGCTAGAACTGCAACAGCAACTCCTTCTGCCCAAACTACACCTGACTCACACCATCTGAAACCAACCCCACTCCTGTCCTGCTCTCTCAGTTATCATCACTCCCCACATTCCTAACCATACATTCCCTACAGCTCAGAACAACACCTCCTGCAGATCTACAAACCCAATAAAACCACTGGCAAATTTCTCTATTACCAGTCAGTTGCCAGTGCTTGGAACAAACTGCCCATAGTTTTAAGATCAATTTCTTTTTTTTTTCAATAATAATTCTTTATTTTTTCCAAATGTTAATACAATACTACAACATATTTACAATATATACATGAATGCTTCCAACAGTTACATAGAATCATTATACATAAATATATACTTCTAAATAGGTATTACAGAAAAAGAAAATAAAAATCTAGTATCAATATAATGCTTATCTATAGTAAACTCCATAATTAGTCTGTACTCCCCGGAGAAAAGTGGATTGGAACCTTAAGCTAAGACAATATTGAAGATTTGCTCCCATATTTTTGTGTTATTTAGACTTTTCTTATGATCATTAATTAGTAATTTGTGTGCTAAGATATGTTTTATCGCTACACCCTTAAAGTTTTCCCATGAAGTCTGGGATGGATTCAACCAATTTGTAGCTATGTACAGCTTCATTAACAAAAAAATGTTTATGAGTATGATCCTTTGGGATCTATCCAAATTAATTGGTGGAATATGAAGAATCATAAACTCCCAAGAAAGTGTAGACTGTTGATATCCCATTTTTGTAGTTGGAATTTAAAAGAATTCCAGAGTTTAAAAATACATTTACAACTCCAGAACATGTGTAAAAGGTCAGCCGTTTGATCTAAACAATATGGGCATTTAGGTGAATTTTTTGAATTAAATTTATATAGAGTGAGATGTGATAATGCATTATTTAATATCATCAACTGAGTAAATAATAACTTTTGAAGGGACACTGATTTTAAGGTTAAGTTAATTGTTCTCGCTATTTTACTATCTTCAATCGTTGACAGTTTCTCCTTCCAGTATTTGGATAAAAGTGTTTGGTTATTGTATTTCACATCTTTCATCAAACTATATGAGGCTGTTATATATTTACAGTCCTGTGTTAGAGTTTGCCATAAATTTAGGCAAACGTTTAAGTCTTCTTCTTTAATTTTAAGATTCCTATTACTGAAATAGCTTATTGATAAGTCCTTTAACTGTCTCATTATAATTAAATACGAATTAGGGAGATTCATCTCTCTTAGCATGTCATGTATTGAGATACCGAGAAAGGGATATAAATCAAGTATGGTTAATTCACTTATAAGTGGGAATTTCTTAAGATCTATCAACTGATTACCAATTTTCAAATTCAGGTTCTTATGAAATGGTTGAAAAATCATCATATATTGTAAGAAATTTAGTGAGTTAAACAGACTTTGTACTGATATTATATATATTCTGATATGTTCCATCAGAGCGTACATTTTAAGGGTATCTTTATTTAAAAAAGGTAATGCCTTACAATTGATGCCCAGTCCAGCAACATGTTTATGATTCAGAATCAACCACTTAGGTGCCCATTTAGAATTGGACCTATCAAAGTTAACTACTCTTAGAATTCTATTAGCATTTATTATTAAATAATATGTTTCAAAATTCGGTAGCTCTAACCCATCCCTGTTTTTCGGAGTCATCAGTTTGTCATAAGATATCCTAACTTTTCTAGGTTCCCATACAAATTTACCTAATTCTGTATGAAATTGTTTAAAGAATTTCCTAGAAATTTGAACTTGAGTAGCTCTAAAGATATATAATATTCTGGGAAGTATGTTCATTTTAATAATTGAGGTCTTTGCCATTATTGGTAATTTCAGATTATTCCATCTTTTTAAATCACAGACTATCTGCTCCCAAATTAGCTTAACATTATTTACATAAAGTCTCTATTATCCGTTGAAAAAAACACCCCTAAATATTTTATTTTTTCTTCGGATTTTACCTGACCTACCAATGGTAAAAGCGAAAAGGGTGTAGGCGTCTTTAACGGAAATACCTTGTTTTTTTTAAATTTATTTTGTAATTCAATATTTTTGCAAAGTCTTCCACAGCTTTAAATATTTTCTTGATATCTGAAACAGGTGTCGTGCAGTAAATATTTAGATCGTCCGCAAAAGCAGCCATGGAAATTTTCGTACCATATATTATTGGAGCATTGTGATAAATATTCTGTTTGATATGTAGAAATAATGGTTCTAAATATAGATTGAATAATATAGGAGATAACGGTCATCCTTGACGGGTACCATTCTTAATTTGAATTCTTTTTGAGAGATTCCTATTAATAACTAGATTTGTATAGGGATTATTATATAGTTTTTTTTAAAGTTAAAATGAATTCTTGAGGTATATTAAAACATGCTAAAATATCAAACAAACATTCTAAGTTCACTCTATCAAAAGCTTTTTGCTCGTCAGTTATGAGTGCATAAGCATTAAAATTCCTGTGAGTGGCATAAGAAATCAGTGTATGAAGTGATAACGTATTATCTGTAGTTTGTCTGCCATTTATGAAACTGGCTTGTTCCTCTGATATTATCAGGTTAATTACCTTTTTCAATCTATTAGCCAAAATCAATGTCATAATTTTCATGTCTATATTCAAAAGTGAAATAGGTCTATAGTTATCCGGGTTTTGTAAATCAGCATTCTCTTTCAGTATAAGAATAGTTTTCGAAGCATTAAAGTGCGGGTCATTAATTTTATTATTAGTTATATAGTTAAATACCTGTGAAAGTATTTTCCCCAATATATCACTAAAGGTTTTATAAAATTCCGTGGTCAAACCATCCAGTCCTGGAGCTTTATATGGCTTCAACTTCTTAATTGCATCAGTTATCTCCTCTGAAGAAATTGGTTTAACTAAGTTCATATGAAGCTCATCACCAATCTTCAGAAATATAATTTTCTGCAGAAAATCATTATTACTCTTATTTATACTTAATTCCTGCTGTTCACCATAGACTTGAGAAAATATTAGTTCAAATGTCTTCATAATGTCTTCAGTATTGGTATATGTTTTATTATTAAAGTGTATTTCAGAGATTTGAGAAGGTATTTTCGATTGATTAATGATACGCGCTAGTGCCTTTGAAGGGGTCTGTATATGATTGACGTATTTTACCAGCATTTTCTGTTCATAAAATGATAATTTACTGTTTTGCAGTAAAAAAAGGTCCTTCTGACATTTGAATAACTCCGTTTCCGTTTGTTTACTATAGTTCCCAATTAGATCCTGATCCAGTAATTTAATTTTAGTTTCCAATTCTTGTATGTCTCTCACTTGTAATTTCTTGTAATAAGTAGCCTTTTGTAGAAAAATTCCTCTAATTTGTGCTTTGGTCATTGCCCATTCTATGTCAGACAGATGACGGTGTTCAGAAAGATTAGCTAGTAGTTGGTTAAAGGACTCTTGAACTTCTTTTATTATATCTTCTTTATTCAATAGATATGGATTTAATGTCCAGTTATAACCTCTAAAGCGTATCTTATGACTAGTGTCCTTATTAAAAGTTAATGTGATCCTAGAATGATCCGACAAATGTTGAACTTGTATGTATATATAGGGATCAAAAAACATTAGTGCGTCTGAAATTAGAAAAAAGTCGATCCTGGACCACATTTTATGACAACTTGAATAAAATGTAAAGTTATTTGCATTCATTTGATTCTTTGTGTATTTAAATGAATCATATAATTTAAAATCTGTTTTAAATTCCTGTAGTGCTATCACTGCTTGGTTATTAAAGGACCTATGTGAACTTGATTTATCTAATTTGGGGTCTTGGTATGTGTTCCAATCACCTCCTATTATTATATAGTAATTATTATATTGATTCAGGATAAAATAAAGTGATGTTATAAAAAGTTGTTGATTGGTACATGGGGCATATATATTAAGAAGTATCACCGGTTTATCATATAGTTTAGATACAAGAATCACATAACACCATCTTCCCTCTTTGTCCATTTTAAAATCTAGAATTTTCTCTTGGTACTGACTTTTAATAATAATCACCACCCCTGCACTATTAGTTGTCCCTTCCGAAGCTACCACCTCTCTGATCCATTTCTTATTTTTAAGGACAGTCCATTGATCATTAGTCAAATGGGTTTCTTGTAATAAAATAAAACATGCCTTTGACTGGAGGAATAAATGAAAAAATAATTTCCTTTTTTTCAAGTTCTGGAACCCTTTAACATTCCATGAGTACTATCCACATACTAAGATTTTTAAAACTTTTAAGTATATTTTAAAATTGAAAGACGATACTAGATTCAAATGTATTAGCACAGTATATAATGTCTGGAAGCAATCTTGACATCCCATCCCTATTAAGATAAATTTCTAAAACAATCTATTTAAAAAAAAAAATAAATAAAACACATTAAAAGACAATCTATTAAACTCTTCGAGTTGCTCTTGACCCAACCTAATGTACCTCTCCTCTCTGCTTCAACTAACCCCTCCTTCCTAATAATCTGTTCCTCTTCTTCTCTTATCCTGCATATGTTCCTTAAAATAGGTTATACTACTGACTCTCTGGTCCTGAAGTGTTGTTGCATTTTATTCCTGAACCAAGCTCATGCCTTATACCTGTAAGAGATTGTACTGTTACTATGTACAGGATGAAACTGTAAGTGAGTATTGTTATACTGTATGTTATTATTGTTACTGTGACTATGTATAGGATACAACTGTATGTGATTACTTGTATATTGTATTTTATTACTGTTACTATGACTATGTATTGGATGTAACTATAAGTGATTACTGTTATACTTAAGGTATTGTGACATTATATTCTATGTATATACCTTAGGTGGGAGGTTGGCAAAATGGTTAAGGTATTTACCTTATAGATACAAAGTACAGGGTTTGATTCTCATTTGAGGTAATTGGCTTGGCTTAAAATGACCCACAAGGGCAGTTAGCCTAGTAGTAATCTATGAACCTATCTCTGAACCTATGGAGTTTTTCTTCTCGGGTCTCCCCTAAAAAAGGGCATCTACCCAGTTGGACTAACTCAGTCATCAAATGTCAAATAAATACATAAATAAATAATGTATAAAAAGAAGCGTTATTCCCCTTGGATATCAAAGTTGGCCTGTCACTGCAGATGTAGTTTTATACCCGGAACAAGTGCTTCTAGGAAGGGTACTGTGAAAGAGAAGAGACAACCTGAAAAATCCCAAGGCAATCTGGAGATACTCTGCTAAGAATCCAGCCAGTAGGAATCATACATGTTGGATTTTTTTTAGCATAAGGCACTCCGATTAGACTCTTAAAGCTCAAGTTAGCCTGTGTTTCATATAATTCAATTTCAGCTTGTACACACTACAATGTTTAGAGTGTTAATCCAAACTCTGTATTGTTCTTTTCTTCATTCTCCTTGTTTTAATCAAAAGTCAGCTGTTTGTATTTTAACTTGGTCTGGCACCTTAGTCTTGAAGTATCCCTCATCATAGTAGTGGCAAAATTTTGAGGGGCTGCAAGATCCGAACCTCATTTTTCTAATTCGTACTGCTTTTCACTGTTTCATTTTGCTTGGTCTGGGGGGTCTACATCTTGTAATATAACTCACAATAGTGATAGAATTGTGAAGTTCTGGATCTGAACATTATGTATATACTAATACTGCATTTATACTGTGGTGGTGCTGTGGTAGAGTTGTCACCTCACAGTAAGATGCTGTCCGGTTTGATTCTCAGCTAGACCGTCTTCTCCATGGAGACATGTGTGAATGGGCGTACCTTCGTTGAAGGTTGTGCATCAGGCCTGGCAAGCCGGTACATAAAAATCAACTGCCAATCATTAGCGGACCAGAGTTCCACTGTGGCGACCCCTAACTGGGAAAAGCCGAAAGACACAAACAAACTGATTGGATTCCTCTATAATTCATTTATAATAACTGCTGCTGAGCTGTGTAGCAGTGGTTTGCAGTGTCTTGTATAAAAGCAGGCACCTAGAGTTGTAATTGTCCATTATAAAACTTCTTCTGTGATTTTCTCAAGTATCTAGCTGAGTCTAGAGCAACTAATTGATCAATCCTAGACCTCTCCTCCCAGCCCAACAATTCAAAACCTCAATTTCACCACTTCTCATAAATCACAAAAAAGTGGATCCACAGCCATTGATGTGCACTTTTGTGGTGCCAGCCTGGTAGAAATGACATAGTTACACAATGTAATAATTGTCTCATGTTTACTGACAATCACTTAATTCTAAAGCAGACTGACAGTTTGTGAGAGATGTTGGAGGCAAAACTTTCACATACAGAAACTGATATCTCCAAACAGGTTGCCAGTAACACACACACACACACATACACACACACACACACACACACACACACACACACACACACACACACACACACACACACACACACACACACACACACACACACACTACACCTACTACTGATCAGACACATAAACTTACATATGCTGTGGCTCTTAAATTCAGTCTACTCAAATCTCAAAGGCCTACCATTTGCTGCCCTCATCAACCTCCCAAACACTCTACAAAGGCAATACTCTTTATGGCACATACAGCCACATCTCACAATGGCTCAAACTCTAAGCCCTTAAGGCAAACAGCCACACAACCCAATATGCTGATCATTGGGGACTCTTTTATGAGACACACTGATGGTCCCCTAACCATGCTGAGCAAGGAGACAGTCACAGTCAATTGCCTATCAGGGGCAAGGATCTGCCAGATCACACATGCATTCAGGACATTGAATCACAAGTACTAGTATGACTCTGTCATAGACTATGTGGGTGTTAATGACCTGAGGCATGCCTCCCTGGATTATATGAAAAGAGACATGGTAGTGCTTTCAGATTTTGTGTCCCAGACAGGTATTAACCTAGCATTAAGCAGAATTCTACCTCCTCCAATGATGATACTACAAGATAAACTGAAGATGTTTGACTTTAACGATTGGCTTAGTTACTGGTGTCATTTCAAGGAGGTCCACTATATGTCAACTTTGGAGGACACAATCAACACACCAAGCTTCCTTGCCAGGGATGGTCTGCACCTGCCCCCTCTAGGTTTTTGGATACTGGCCAAAGCATTATTATGATGTTACCTGCAATTGCTTTTTAGACAATAGTTAAGTCAGTACTGTCTTCTAATTCTTAACAGTCTGACTCTAAACCAGACTACTAGCCATTGGAAATTGTTAAACATTAGATGTTTATACTACATACAATGATGCTTCCTTAAATGTTGCAGTCTCTTGGTAGTTACTTATAATTAATTACATACAAAACACCAGTACAGCAACAGTGATTCACTATTGTTTGCTTCCCATTCACTCTAACTAGAATGTGAATTTTGATATTTGTATACATTGTGATTAATCCTCTGGAATGTGATACATATGTCATCTCTTTCTAAATTACTATAAAAATCCATCCATGCACAACTCATGCCTCACCTAACCCAAAACAATCTCCTCTCCCCCACCCAACATGGCTTCCAACCTGGCCACAGCATCATGACTGCCCTTCTTTCCTTTCTCAAAACCATCAACCTTGAAAGCAACCAAGGCAAATTCATCTCCACACTGTTCCTAAATCTCTCAAAGGCCTTTGATACCATCTCCCACACCCTGCTTCTATCCCAGCTCTCCACCCTACAACTATCTCCCAGCACCATAGCCTGGTTTTCCAGCTACTTGTCCAACTGCCAACATGTGGTCCAATGGAATACTTTAACCTCCCCCTTCCTTCCTACACCCACAGGTGTCCAACAAGGTTCAGTTCTAGGCCCTCTACTCTTTAACCTGTTTATAAACAAAACAAACAACCTCCTCACACACAAAACAAAATAATCCAAAAACTGCTTGCAATGCCAGAAACCAACTCAGACACAGGGTATTTTAAGTACTTTTCGTCCTTTAATCCAAGAACTTCATCAGAAACAAATGCCCCAAAAAAAACACACTATATATACTGAACAATCAATGAGTGTAAAAGATCAATTATTCAGATCACTTGATAATTAATTAATACAGGTCTTAAAGTGAACCATCATAAAAAAACTTTTTTCATAAATTTAAATGTTTAAATAACTGTAAAAACAAATAAAAAATGAATAAAATAGATACAATAAATAATATGTGTCTTAAATACTTCACTATTTATTTCATAACCTTAGCATTTGCAGAAAGCACTTTATATTTACTGTTTCATTCAGACCCGGAAACTGATCAGCACCCAAATAAATTTGCCATCTACTTTCTTTACATTCGAGTGCTGTCTTGAAGTCTCCACAGAATATACCAGGAGAAACATGATCTACCACAAAAAACGAAAACTTTTTATAATGTTCACAATTAGCTGCATGCCTAGCTAGGACATTATTAAAATCCCTGTTCCTAATGGCCAAAATGTGCTCATAAATCCTCCTGTTCAAACTTCTGTTGGTTTTACCAATATAGAAACAAGAACAGGAGGAGCATGTAGCTGCATATACTACACGATTGGACTGACAATCAAAATGGCCTAATGCCCAAATGGTTTTCTTAGCATGTTTAAACAACAGGGATTTTAACAATGCCCTAGCTAGGCATGCAGCTAATTGTGCAAATTATAAAAAGTTTTCATTTTTTGTGGTAGATCATGTTTCTCCAGGTATATTCTGTGGAGACTTCAAGACAGCACTCGAATGTAAAGAAAGTAGATAGCAAATTCAGTGGCGGCTGGTGACTTCAAATCAAAGGGGGGGGGCTGCAGAAGACAGCTGAATGGGTGGGGTCAATTGGAAGGGGTGCAGCCAACTAGAAAGGGGAGGAGCTATGCTCAAAACCACAAAAACTGTAACTTTAATTAGATACACTGCCCTCTGTGCCAAACCGTCATTATGAGAGTCCAATCAAGACAAAATGAAGTGTAGAAGAAAAAAATATTTCAATGTATTGGCTGCATGACAGCTTACTTAATATCTAGATGGAAACAAAAAGGTTGTGAGGCATGAAACAATAAATTACTTTCTAAATACATTACTGGAATGCCAGTCAAAATCAAACATAAGAAAAACAAGCAGCACTCAACTCAAACCACTTCTCCTTGCACTGCAGTTCTAATTATATATTAATTTATATTCAACTTTATAAAATTACCAAGTAACATGCTGAAAGTAGCAATTTCTGTGTGATACCCCCACTTGTAAAAATGTTTCTTATCCAAAAAAGATCTGCTGCCTGACAACAACTATCTACTTGTTTCATGGGGAAGACATGATCAAAGTAAAAAATGAACAGCAAACAAGAAACAAGCTCAAGATAAATTGCTTAAAGGATTACTGCACAGGTTATGGACCACACATGATAGATTGGCATTCTGTTTAGTTTACAGGTAAAGCCTGCAAAGATGACTGCAAGTCTCCAACAAATGGAATGAGCTTCTGAAAATACTGCAATGCTGTCCTTTATTACAAATACTGTCATATGCATTTCAATACCCAAGGCTTATACGTTATCTAGTTATGTAAATATTCTCTGCATGGCAACAACAAAAAGGCTTTCACTGTTGGCAATTCTTTAACAGTATACTTATTAAAGCTTACTTGCATCTTACAATCTCAGACAAGCTTACCTGATAGTCATTAAAGCATTGCTACTTAAACACGGAGCAACAGGCACTTTCTGAATAATAATAAGCATAAATCAACAGTATAAAAATATGACAGAAATCAGAACATTCTGCAAAATCAAGGACAGATGAAAAGCCACTGTAGTATTTGTGTCTACCTTGGAGAAGGGGATACTCAGCACATTTACACTGCATAACTGCTCCTTGCCTTGCTTGGACACATCCAGAGTCACTACATGGGGGAGTGGGGTGCAACAAGTATGTCACAATGTGAAATGTATTTGGCTGACTGTGATGGCCCTGACATATTTGTCATACCTCTCAACCTCAGAGCAAGAAATCTAGACAAAGCCATACATAGAAGTGGAACAAAGGCCCAAAAATAAGGACAATTTTTAAATATTGCTCTTATAAACTTAGAAATATAACAGAATAGTAGGTCTTGCATTAGTATGATTTTTTGAATGGTATGAAATCTGAAACTCAAACGTCTGTATTATTTTCTAACTTCAGTCTTTAAAGATGTGCCAAAAAAACACAATTTTATGAAAAATGGACCAAAAATATGATGCAAAAATATAAGATAGCCACACAATACAGTTGGGACACTTTTTTAATATTGTATATTTTTGTGTCCTTCCTAGAATTGTTTAATATTAGTACTGCTAACTTGAGCAGCTGATAAAATAAAAGACTCTACATGCATTTCTGAAATAAAAGTAATCTATAACTCTGATTATTACAGTTATTTATTAATTGTAAACCCTCCACATTTTCTTCCAAAATTGTCATTTTGTGGAGGGATTATTAGGGGAAGGGCAACATTTTGAGTTGAGAGGTTTGGATATGCCTAATTCTATAAAGCAATTTATTTGCACGTACCTCTCAACCTGTTAATGCAGCAAATCTGGACAAGGCCAAATATATGGGGGGAACATATAAACAGTACTAAAAATTGCTCTCATATAAACTGAGACAGTTGATAGAATAACAGGACTTGCTTTAGCATGCATTTTTCTGAAGGTTATGAAGTCTGAAACTCAGTGTCTGTCATTATTTAGTGACTTAATTCCTAAATGATTTGCCAGAAAACCACACATTTTATGAGGAACAAAACAAAAATAAGAAGCAAAAATCTATTCATTCTGTGAAAATCTGGACAGTTTTGAGGTATAGTTCAGCCGGGGCTGTCTTTGAGTTTGCCGCCCTTCCCCCTCACAAAGTCATGGTTGAATGGAGCCTCCCCCCTGTAGCCATTCCAATGAACCATTACTTGGCTATTTCACCCCATTTACCATAAACACTAATGTACATACTGCTTTACTTCTACAATGATTTTGGACTTCATTTGAAAGTCTTATTTTGCATTTTACAGCACAAACACTAAGACATCTGCTAAACAAAGCAATGCAGTATCACAATAAAAACAGACTTAGCATTAAAACTTCTCTGCCCTTGAAACTCACATTCATTGGAACAGCATTGAAACCAACATTCAAAGAAAATACATTTGGCTAGTAGCAGATAAAGATAACTTTGGGCTATTTTCAAATGATAGGCCCCTTGCACACAAAACATACATGTGTTATGTGATGCACCTTCCTGATTGCATTAAATTATATTCCTCATATAATACAGTGCAGTTGTTAGAAGTTGTTTTAAATTTATTGTTTTGAACATTTTTACCAGTAAACAATGAAACAAAATGCATACACCAATAATGTTAATGCTGCCCAACTGAGAACATTTCCATCATAAAAGTCTACTCAAACTTCTACAATACACTAGTATCAGTAAATATGCACAATCTTTGCAGAAGTAAAAGTCATCTAAATAATTCCACATTAAAAAGATCTGTAACTAATGAAGAGGTTGCTGCTAGAAAACAACTTTATATTTCATTATTTCATCTACAAATAAAGTGTATGTTGCCCTTGAGTAATAAATTGCCTATATTACATAAAAAAAGATAAGCTAGTAATATTGCAATAGGGAATGGATGGCAAATAATGGATGGGTTCATAGTTACTAGGTATCTTTGCCAAGGAGGACATTCGCAAGACGGCAGCATCTACCCATTTACAACACAGTACAATATCAGCAATGCATCTACATACTGTGGGAGTAGAACCCACAGCCTTCTGCATCAAAAGCAAGTAAATTACCTGTTGTGCTATTAATAATGCAAGCAGTCACAGCATAAGCAACACTAAACTTCTCTTCCCATGCACCTCTCAGCTCCCTGTAAACTCTACTTGACACTCAGCTGTAGCTCACAACTTTGCAGCACAAGAAATCTGGAAAAAGCCAAAATGTATTGGGGAGGGACAAAAGCCAGTGACACGTTTTAAACATTGCTTATATAATCTTGGAAAGTTGCCAGAATAGAATGCTGTGTTACCACCATGCATTTCCCTGCCAAGACTTGCACTCAGGATCCTGTGCAATACAGTCAGAGCAACATACCACTATGCTAAGTCAGTTGTTTTGTGAAAGAGAGGAAGACTGAAACTTAAATGGATACCATTTAGTGAATTCAGTTCTCACCATAGCTGTCAACCTCTTAGCAGAGAACACGTGTACAAAGCCAGTAATGGGGGAATACAGCCCTCAAACATATTCAGTGAATTCAGTTCTCACCATAGCTCTCAACCTTAGCACAAAAAACCTGGACAAAGCCAATTATGGGGGAATAGAGCCCTCAGACATATTCAGTGAATTCAGTTCTCACCATAGCTCTCAACCTTAGCACAAAAAACCTGGATGAAGCCAATGTTGGGGGGAATACAGTCCCAAAAATAGGGACAAATTTCAAATATTCATTTTATAAACTTAGAAAATTGCTAGAATAAAAAGTTTTGCATTACCATGTACTTTCTGAAGAATATGAAGTCTGAAATTTTTATTTATACATTTGTTAAACAGGAAAGTCTGACTTGGAACAAAAGCCAATTTTCAGCAGAGGCCTAGGGAGAAACACTCCAGACACATGTCTTTGTAAAATGGGAGGACATCAGAGCACACCCACGCAAACACAAGGAGAACATGCAGACTCCACACAGAAGGCACCCCAGCCAAGAATCAAACCAGAGAATCTGTAGCTGTCAGGCAATAATGCTACCACTGCACCACTGCACTACTGACTGTGTAAATAAACAAAAATACAGAAACCACAGATTTTATGAGGAACAGAACAGAACAAATATGAGGCAAAAATCTGCAATATTTTTACAAATGGTCACACACACACACACACACACACACACACACACACACACACACACACACACACACACACACACACACACACACACACAAGTAAATAATCCATCCATATAAATGTCTGTGATGAGAGAGCAGCTGTGCAATGTAAAATCCATCCATATAAATGATGAGAGAGCAGCTGTCAGCTGTAAAATGTAAAAGCCTGTGATATCCTGCAGTAAGCAACAAAACCACATTGAAATCATTACCAAGACCAAGCTTCTTGGTATCATCATAGATGAAGAACTTAAATTTGATACACAAATCCACTCCACAATCAAGAAAACCCACCAAAAGATAGGTCTCATCTATAGGCACAGCCACTTCCTCAGCCCCTCTACCAGCTGAATACTACCATCCAACGTCCTACTCCCCTCCCTTATGTATGGTGCTCCTATGTTCACCAATCTCATTCTCAGCTTAAGATCCAAACTCGAATCCTACTACCACAAGATCGCCAAATTTTCAACCAACTCAAAAATGTATCCCACCACTGCCACACACTCCACACCCTAAAATGGCTTGAACTACCCAACTACCTCAATTACCTACAACTCACCACTGCACACAAGCTCATCTATAAACCTACCAACTGCCCATCCTTTGCTGCCTCCTTAAAACTCTACCTACCCAACTGCCCACTGCGATCCACAAACCAAAATCTCCTTCATGTCGACAAACCAGCACGGCCTGCTGGCCAACTTCTATTCTCCTGCTTCTTAGCCAAAAAGTGGAACTCTCTCTCACCACCCCTGTGCAGCCTACCTAACCATACTTATTTCAAATTGCAGCTACTCTCTCATCTATATTCCAAATGGGAATGGCCCTGTCATGCAACAACATAAACTCCTCCCCCTCTCTTTCTACCTTGCACTGATATCTTCCAATTTCCACTAATAAGGTTTATTTTCTACCAAAAATCTATCCCTTCCCCTTCAGAACCTAATATTCTCTCTCTAATATCTATTATACTATTCTTTACTCTATTTATATTCCATTACATCTTCATATAAATGATTCTCCTAACCTACAAATACCTAGCAGCTATATAGTTTAAGATTGTTTAACCTACAAGGAGCACATAACAAAATGTGTCACTATTATGTAATGTTTATTCTCTGTATTTAAACTTGTCCCTCTTTATAATATGTGACTTCAAACTTCAAATTTGTATGCATCTAATGTATAATGTTAATATCCTGTAAAAACATATGTCCACAAACACTGTGCATCTAATCTAAAATTGTTTAAATTTCTGTATTGAATTATAACTTTGTAAAATCTGGCATGTAACTGACATTATTGTGGAGCTTTTCTTCCCGGGCCTCCAATGAAAAGGGGCTCTTTCAGGCCCAGTGGACTTCCCTGGTTATCAAACTTAAATAAATAAAATGTCTATAAACACATCTACAGTTTTCTACTTACTTTGAATGCTATTATTTATTGTTAAGAGCAATCGATATTTTTACAGAAAAACATTATCTGTTATGCTTCTATCTACCTATTTATATTTCTTGACCATAAGCAGCCCACATACCCGGTTAACAAATAATAAATAAAATAAATAAGAGAACCTAGGAAAAGCCAGATACTTAAAAAACTCTAGCCTTAACAAAAGGGGTATTGGTAGATTCATATTACAAAAAGATATCCCTCACAAGTACAGCAAGTGCAGTGGCCCAAAAAGATACAATCCACATGAGAAAAATAATAAATTAAATAAATGAAATAATATATTCTACATCACTTTGTGCCGGCCTGTGTTTTTCTCATATAGATTCATATTACCTTCTGTGCTAAGGGCAAAACAGTCTTTGTAATGCTTCATAGTCTGTTTCAGTGCATTTGGCGAACATGTAGCCCCAGCCACCTTCAAGGGGCTGAAGGATAAAATATTAAAGCCCCACTCATGATATGCTGCTGTATACATGGATGATGCGGTCATTCATTCAGAGGCTTAGAAGCTATACTTACCAGAAGTGCAGGCTGTGTTAAAAAGCACAAGGCAGGTAACCTTGACTGAATGCAAAGAAAAGTAAACCACGTATGGTGGAAGTCAAGTATTTAAGATGCCTTATAAGAAGAGGAGTGGTAAAACCACAACTTGAAAAATAAGAGGTCATAAAGAATTGGTCTATACCCTGCACAAAAAGCCAGGTAAAGGCTTTCCTAGGACTAACTGGGTGCTAAAAATGATTGAATCTAATTTGACAGCTGTTGTCTGCCCTTTGACAGATCTCACAACAGGGAAAGAGAAAGGTATAATGGCCTTTTGAAATAGATAGTGTTTAATGAAATAAAGAGAATCCTACACTCTAAAGTAGTGTTAGTGCCTTCTGATTTCAGTATATCATACACAGCAATCCATTAGAGGTAGATTTGGGAGCAGTGCAATTTCAAGACATACAAGATGATGTGCACCCTACATGCTGTTTCTGAATAAAATTAAACATTGCTGAAAAGAGATAATCAGCCATAAAAAGTGAGTATTTAGCAATGAAGTAAGCTGTCTATTTCATAAAGCACGATCTGTTAAGTAGTAACTGGCCATGCCCATTTATAATGGCTAAATAAATAGCACTATTTTTGTTCCTTTACAGTTCATAGCGGCTCACAGGTCTAGACTAATTGAGGATTATGGGTTGCTGTGGTCCTGCAACTCATTATACTAAGTCCAAACCTGATAGTTTTGTGCTGGGAGGGAGTATTTGTAAAATGTTGACTACAGAAAATGTGGAATATGTCTTTAAAAGTGACAGGTGTTTGGGAAGTATTCCCAGCCCTTAGGATAATGAATGTATTACTTAGATAATGAGGCATTAATTGCCTATCACTGCTGTACATAAGGAAGTTGCCCATAGGTTGAACACTAGGAGGTCAAGAAAGAAGTAGATCCTGGAGATGTGGAGTCTGACTACCCAGTCATGGTGTTTGTGCGGAGTGTGCCTGGAGGAAATACCTGCAGCAGTGTTCTAAATTCTAACTGAAGTAAAAGCGGTGCTGTTCTATCTCTCGTTCTTATTCTTTTTTTAACAACTGGTGCCTCCAGAAATTCTTTGCATATATACATATATATATATATATATATATATATATATATATATATAGATATAGACAGAGTTAGATATATATGTACATACATAAAACACACAGACACACATGTATGCACACATATAAACACCCATTATTCTATATTCTTTGCATCATATCAAACATAACCAATTCACAAATGTTCCCAATATTTATATAAATCAACCTGACAATAAATAAATACGTGCCATAAACACTTATTATTCCACACTCAGCTACAGAAAGATTCATGAAAATTTCTCCTAAGTAGATCGTGTCCTGTGAATAAAATAAATGCTTGAGCTGTACATATTGTCATCACTTAGAAGAAGCATACAAAAAACAGTCTTAGGAGAAAATATTAATTATAATTTAGTTCTCCAACAATAACTATAAAGCAAAAAAAGGCATTTTAATACACCAATACCCATGCACACGTTACAGGTCATGGAAAAAGATTTTAGTGCAGACATTGGCTCAGACTGTATTAATTAACCTACCTAATCAGTCAGGAATGCTCCAAATGGGAGTGAAATCATGGCATTCTCTTCTATTATTATGAAAACATGCACTATCAGATTTAGCAGACCTAAGCTCATTAAAATCCTGTGTGATGCTTGGCAGTTCAAAACCCGTGTCTGCAAATGTTGACTTCATGTCCTGAAGAGTTTTACTCCACTGGATCACTTTAATCAGCTCCTTACCTAGACCTGGATTTTTTAATGATTTCATAAATGCATATCTGGTGACAAGGCAGGCTAAAAGTATGAAAATCAAAGCTGCACACTCTACGGAGATGCTAATCAAGCTTGGAGAAGAAAATGACTAAACTAGCTGTGGGTACGGGATGCTGTGGAAACACTTCCTTCAAATGACTTATTTTATTCACTGATTGCTTATGGCAACTACTTTCTCTAGCAAAGTCATGGTGCAATTATTTTCAGTGCAACTCATAAGTTTTCCATAAGAGTAAAGAATGAAAAACAGATTTTATTATAGATAACATTAGCCTGTATTTGGCAGGGCCTTTTGCAAAGAGTAAAACATTTAGATACTTCTTACCAATGCTGCTGTGAACGACTCTTATAAATATTTTGAGATACCATGCTCGGGCATGGGGAAGGGTAAGATATCCCTTTTGATGTGTACATAGTGCTTACATACTGGATGTGCACTCCTCATCAGCCCACATTTTTTTTTACCCCGAGCTGAATCAGATTTTTCTTGCTAGAAGATAACTAACTACAAGGATATAAAACTACAGACTTTCAGTTGCTTACAGAAACTACTACATCATTGCCATGGAGTGCTGCTGGAATGATCAATCATTAGAGGGATTCAGCTTGAGGAAAAAGCATTCACTGCAAAAGGAAGACCCTCTTGAAGATCAAGTGATAAACTGGGCACACACATTTGTTGCATTTTTTAAGGATCATCTGCAGTCAGTGGAACACTTGGGTAAAATCCAAAGAAGTATCCCAAAATGTGCCTCAGAATGACAGAAAGATGACTTCAAGACAAAATGTTGGACCACTGGCCTTCCAGAAATGTCCTACTCTTAGAGCTGAGGTTCAAACTACAGTGCCCGGTGAAGAACTACATAGGTAATAAAGTGGCCTAGGAATAAATGCCCACAGTGGGTGCATTTTTGAAATTAGCATGGGAAAAGCCAGTGCTCTGCTGGAATGTCCTTTCACTGTAATGGCCAAGAACCTTCTAACTTTCTCATGATAAGCACCGCACAGAAGACAATTCATTTAAATAGTGTCTGCTTAATCATCATATATTAATTCATGGGTACTGTTACATCACCATATTTAATTAGAAATTACAACATGAGGTGTTTTGTCAAACATTATATATGGAATGCTTTCTCACAAACATTGTACATGTGATGCTCTTTTCATCATTCATTAATTTTATTTATTTATTCATAGGCAGTAAGCTGAACCTGTGGGGTCCCTTTTTCATGACTTAGTTACAGTAAAATAAAAATAGATAATCAGATGAAAACACAATAGCCATATTAGGTTACTTATTAAATCAGAATAAATGCAATTAATATTGTTAAGCTACAGATAAATGACAAGGACATTAATGAGAGGCAGAGGTCTAGTAATGGGGGGGGTGCATTTGGCCCCCCCTGGGTGCAAACAGTCAGGAGTTTTCGCTTATCAATAATGCTCTATTTTCCCATTGCAAAAGCTTTTTGTATTCAAAAAGCTGTGAAAAGAGCTTAATGTGCATGCGCATTGCATAGAAATGTTAACCCAAGCAAACCATGAAACAGCTGGCTGAGAGGACTGATTGCATAGTAACTCTTTCCGATGCTAATACATGTTTTATCAAGTGTAGAACACTAGCTTTTTAAAAGTATTTACCAACTCTAAACTCACTCTTCGGTATTCTCCCAGCTGCACTATGTCTGGTCTGTATGTGTCTTCCGCATGACATAAAGTGGAGTTGTTGCTGCACTTCCTGGAAGAGTTTGGCTAGGTACAGCATGTGTGGCTATTTATTTAATTATAAAACTGTATTCTTCTGGAGTTTATGGTGCAACATATTGCCACTTAGAAGTGCTACTGTGCTGATCATCTGCAAGGAAAGAAGGCATTACCTACTAAGTAAGCAATATTTTCTGTCTCCAAGTAAATAGATTCAGTATGATATCAAATACACACGAGATGTACTCTCTCAACACATGAATACACACATATAGATTGTTTACAAGTTGTAGGAGCTGACTGGTACAAATCAGTATGAACTACAAATATGTGTTCTTTCACATGTTCAGAAAGTATTCTGCTAACTCCTAAGGGACCTTGCAATGCATATGTTTTTATTTTTACAGCCTATGAACACCAGAGATGTCATTCAAAACCCTCTTGCAGTTTCCAGCAGAAATCAATTAGTGGAAACACGCTAATTAAAAAAAATGTTTAGTGTTATTCAAGCATCCCTGCAAATAAAGATGCGTTCACTTTCCTGATTACTGCTAGCATACCTCTCAATCTATAAGCACAAGAAATCAGGCTAAAGCCAAAAATAATGGGGGATAAAGGTCCAAAAACATGGACAGATTTTAAGTATTGCTCTTATTGGTTCAGAAGGTCATACTAGGACAATGACCACCAGAGTCTTTACAAGCCTAGGTGTGCAACCCGGGTCTATATTAGAACATTGAATATTTAACAGTTCGAATCACTAAAGGTCGACCTTTAGTGATTGAACTGTTAAAACATCGAATATTCAGAAAAAAAAATAAAACCAACAAACAAAAATAAACTAAAAGGTGTAGGCAGGGATGCAAGCCCCCCTGCACTCCCCACACCCCTGCTACTTAAATATACCAACTCCGAGACCGCACTACATTGAAGTAAATGGAAATCTCCCCTTACAGAGATTTCCATTTACTTGTTCGATGTTCGGCAGTTTCGCTATTCTCGTGTCGACAATGTCAGATTCGACATTGTCGGCTTTCGAGAATCTAATATAGACCCGTGCAACCCAACCAAGTTTTTATCCCAGAGTTGTTTGACCACCTATATGGTGGGTTATGTTAGTAAAAAGGTAGCTAAGGGTTATGTGGGGGGGGCTAAGTTAGTTGGGGATTAATTTACTTACTGACGACCTTGTCCATCAGTGACATAGGGGACAAACCAGGGTAAATTTGCAATCTTCCATCCAATGATCAAAGTTTCATTTGAATGGGGTCAGAGATGTGCTCTACTTCATATAGATGACAGCACAGGTGCAGCACAGTGGTGCAGCAGTTACGCTGTTGCCTCACAGCAAGAAATTCTCCAGTTTGATTCTCAGCTGGGGTGCCTTCTGTGCAGAGTCTGCATGTCCTCCTTGCATTCCTGTTGGTTTCCTTCCATATTACAAAGACATGTGTCTGGGGTATTCCCCCCCCAAAACCCCGGGCATCTGCTGAAAATTGGCTTTGGTCCAAGTCAGACTTTCTCAGTAAAGAAATACTAAATAAATAAATAAATAAAATGAGCATATTCCATACCACGGGCATCCTCTGAGACACATATCGGTTCTTCCAGCAAGTTCTATTTATGTCATAGACAAAGTTCAGGTCCTTGGATCTAATGTTTCTGGTGTTGTTTGTCTTGCAGATGCACAAGAGATCAGTCAGAACTGGATCTGCGGATGCCTTACATGCCAGGCATAGATACCTTTCAGTAACCTGTATGAGATTTAGTACAGAGATACGATCTTAAGGCGATCTGTGTAGGACAGGGTATTTATACCCTGGATTCTCCTGATGAGGAACCTTTCAGAGTGATCCAGCTGTTGCAAGTACCTAGTAAGGAACATGCCAAAGGGGGCATTGTACTCAATGATGGGTCTGATAAGGGCTGAGTATAGTGATAATATTACTTTCTTGGACCTGGATACCATACCCTTGCTTATGAGTTGAGCGGGCAGCACCGCCTAATTGGGTTTAAACTATTCCTGGCTCCACAAAGTCTGCTCTTCACTTTTTCCCTTAGAACTGCTCTATCTCTCAATTTAAACACCATATTCTCATTCTAAGGCCCTTCACTGGTCCAATTAAGTAATCCTACAAGTTAGCACTATTAAACCATAAGCACTACTTACTCTTTACTCTCTACGATTACCCTGTACTTTATTGGTCCGTCTTAAATTCAGTTTCCCTATATTACTCTAGCATGTCCAAAGGTCAGTCAATGGTTTCCTCTCCAGTCCAGCTGGTGAATCTGGGAATTTTGAGGCAATGTTAAAACTGTCTCATGTACACGGACAACCCTCTTCTCCTCCAAACAGGTTCAAATATATGTGAGAGATGCAACTATTTAGCCAAACTGGAGGCTGAGCTCTCTCATCTCAAAACTGGTGTAACCAGTCAGGAGGAGAAGGTAACCTCACACAACACAATTCCAGTATCACATAGTCCCACCACATCAGCGAACCAAACACATAAATACACAAAAATATACTCGGAGGCTCTAAATAAGAATCTACCTAAGCAACAGAGACCTCCAAAGCAGACATCCAAGCAAACGCTACCTCAAAACAAAACACGCACAACACATAACCCACAAAGTCAGTGTGCCAAGCAGCCACAGCCCTTAAGGCTGAATAACACACCTGATACTCTTGTAATAGGTGACTCTATTGTCAGACACATTGACGCCCCGCTCACCAGGCTGAATAAAGAGAAGGTCACGGTGAGCTGCCTGTCGGGTGCTAGGATCCGCCACATAACGCAAGCACTCAGGTCACTCCAAAGCAAATACAAATATGACTCAGTCATTGTACATCCTGGTGTGAATGACCTGAGACGTACCTCCCTGGACTACATGAAAAGAGACATAGAGGAACTCTCTGATCATGTAGCCCAGGCTGGTATGACCCTGACCTTGAGCAGCATCTTACCCTCACCTAGAATGATGCCACAGTACAAAGACAAAATGATCGATTTTAACAATTGGCTAAAATTTTGGTGTCATTCAAAGGGGATCCAGTGTCTGTCAGCCTGGGATGACATGCTCGACAAGCCACGTTGCTTCGCTAGGGATGGCTTGCACCTGTCACCACTGGGCTTTCGGATATTGGCAAAGGCTCTTGCCATCCCCATAGTGCCTTTTTTAGGCAAGGCTCAAAAGTCAAACCCACCCCCATAGACAGCACAAGGAACAAGAAACTAAGGGTAATGCTGCTAAACACCAGAAGTCTTAACCTCAAGATGCACACTCGAAGCTCTCCTCAGTATGGAGAACATCGATATCTGTGCAGTGACAGAAACCTGGTTCAAGGCTCCAGAGAGCACCCCAGCACTACCAGGCTATACCTCATATCATGCTTTTCGGCCCCAAAACCAGGACCGAACCACAAAAGGAGGGGGAGTTTCCATATTTATCAAGGATATCCACACCTCCAGGTTAGTGGCATTGCATGAAGTATCGGAGACCATCCATGTGCAACTAACAGTGGGCAAGACTGCTTTTCAGTTTATAGCATCCTAAAGACCACCCTCTCAAAGTCAGGAATCACACTCGGCTTTCCTGAAAACATTGGAGAACATGAAGATCTCTCCGAACACCATTATATTGGGCGACTTCAACTACCCAAACATTGACTGGGAGCACTACTCAAGCCCCAGCACCTTAGCCCAAAGGTTCCTGGAAATTATAAACTCAAATGCTATGGAACAACTAGTCACCACTCCCACAAGAGGGGACAACATACTAGACCTGATCATTACCAACATGGGGACTCTATGCTCCACACCAGAAGTATATCCCTCATTGGTAAGATCAGACCATAAATTAATTTCACTGGATGTCCACATCCCGACCCCTCCCCCAGCCCAGAAAACCACAGTGAAAACTTCTCAAAAGCGAACTTCTCACTTCTCAAAACCGAAGTGGAATCCTTCAAGGCTCCAGGGCCAGTGGAAACTACGGCCCAAACTGCAGAATCCTATATAAACGCATTCTACGGACATCTCCAGGAATGCATGGATCATGCTATCCCAAACAAAACCAAGACCCAAGCATCCAAAGGCAGGTGTGCAGTCTGGTGGACCCCTGCCATAAATAAACTGTACAACAGAAGGAGGAAGCTACTACATGATAGAGCAAAATCCCTAATAGGGAGGGCATCTCTGATCAGTACTAGCAAAAAATTACGATCCCTCATAAAATCCTCCAAGGCCAGCTTCGAGAGAAGAATTGCACAGGACACCAAAGACAATCATAAGGCTTTTTTCAGTTATGTTAGAAACCTGGGATGCAACTCCCAGAATTGTTCTGAGTTGATTCTAAACGACAAAAAATACACTGAACCCACAGACATCGCCAATATCCTGGCAGACAGGTTCAGTGCAAACTTCTCCCCCCAAAAGAGCAAGTATCCATCCCGGCAGAGGGCTGCCTCCCAAACATCTCTGATGCTCAGGTGAAGGCCACCCTCTCCAAAGCAAAAAACACTGCTTCCATGGGACCAGATGGCATCCCAGGTTGCATCCTACATGAACTCCAAGAGGAACTAATCCCTCAAATAAAACAGCTATACAATCTCAGCCTCACTACAGGATATGTGCCCACAGAATGGCATACAGCAACAGTGGTCCCACTCCACAAAGGTGGAGCCTCTACGGACCCTGGAAACTATCGCCCCATAAGCCTGACTAGCTTAGTCTGCAAGGCTATGGAGAGGATCATCATGGAGCTCATAAACAAAGACATTGGGGACCTACAGACACTAGATCCTACCCAGTTCGGCTTTGTCAAGGGCAGATCCTGCCTTTTGAACCTGGTTGACTTCTTTGAAACAGTCACCAAAGCCATAGATGAAGGGAAGGTAGTCCACACAGCCTATCTGGACCTTGCAAAGGCATTTGACACAATACCCCACTCGGGCATCATAGATAAGCTATCCAGCTTAAATATAAACCCCTATGTCACAAGATGGGTCGCAAACTGGTGACAAAGACAGAACCCACAGAGTGAGAGTTGCTGGAGCCATGTCCGACTCGAAACCGGTCACAAGTGGCATCCCACAGGGTTCTGTCCTGGGACCACTCTTGTTCGGTATATACTTTTCCGAGGTACAGGCAAACGTGGGAGGACTATGGCGCTCACCAAGTTCGCAGATGACTGCAAACTGGGCGCCATAATCAACTCTCCAGCTGACACAAACATCCTTCAAAAAGGTCTCACAGAGACAGATAACTGGTGCCAGCGCCATGGTTTAAAGCTAAATGCCAAAAAATGTATAGTCATACCCTTTGGCAAAAACAATGTGCCCACAAATTACTACATAGGCGGAAACCCATTAAGTACAGAGAAAGTTATTAGGGACCTGGGGACCCAAGTTGATAGCAATCTTTCCTTTGAAAACCACATTGCCAAAGTGGTTAGAAAAACCTTCTACGTAGCCCACCTCATCACGAAGGGTTTCACATCTAGATCAAGAGAGGTAATCGTGCCCCTTTATTCATCCCTCATCAGGCCCATCATAGAATACAATGCCCCTTTTGGGATGTACCTTACCCGACACCTGCAGCAATTAGAAAGACCCCAAAAGTATCTCACCAAGAGGATCAAGGGTCTCAAACAGATGCCATATGCTGCTCGGTTAAAAACCTCCAGCTCTACTCAGTTGCATACCGCCTACTTCGAGGCGATCTATGCCTGACATACAAAGCTATGTCAAATCCAGAATTAATGGACATGCTCCACCTCAGTAAATCTAAATCCCTTAGAGCCACACGCTCGAGGGACTTGAACCTCAGCACAGAAATAAATAGAACTTGCTGGAGGGACAGGTTCATAACCCAGAGGCTCCCTTCGCTCTGGAATAGAATTCCAGTTCATGTGAGGCAGAGCACCTCACTGAATCTCTTCAAGAAGAATCTCGATAGCTGGATGGGAGATCGTAGGTTTGTCCCAGGGATTACTCCCGTGTCACTATTGGACAGAGGCACAGTAAACTAAACCTTAAAAAGGGCACAGTATACTCAAATCAAGGGGTGGCATAAGCCATACAGAATCGGGCTAGGCTTATAATTGCCCCAGGGCAGATAGCCTAGTATGAACCTATGAACCTATGAACCTATGACATAAAATGATTTTTCTTACTATCTTGGCTACATATTGGTCAAATTCCAGATTGCTATCTACATATGTTTCCAGATTCCTAACTATTGGGTCAACTGTTAGGGATGTTTTAACAATGAAGTATTTAGCTTAGGTGGACACTTTCCCAACGGGCACTATAATGGATTTCTTTCCATCTGAGTTTTAATCTGTGGCTTTTGTACCAGTCATTTGTTTCTGTTAGACCCTGTTGTAAGATGTTGGTGTCCTGGGAAGAATCTATGATACTGCACAATTTACTGTCATTTATGAACATGGCTTTTCAAATTAGCTTTGACTTCCAAGAACTAGATGCCAAACAGGAGCATGCCCAACACAGAGCCCTGTGGTACTCTGCTGGTGACCAGTCTCTTGGTGAAGGTGGTCTCACTGATTCTGACTTCTTGGGACATATCTGTGAGCCAACTGGCAATCCAGTGAGTTATTTAGGGATTTATGCCTTGTTTTGAGAGTTTGTCAACAATAGATGAGTGGGCTATTGTATTGAATGCATTGACTAGGTCAAGGTAGGAAGTGTGCAACATTTTCCCCTCACCCATAGTCTTGGTGACCCTCTCATAAAAGTCTACCAGATTAAGCAGGCAACTGGTGACCCTCTCATAAAAGTCTACCAGATTAAGCAGGCAAAACCATCTCCTAACATAGTCAAATCAGGATAGGTCCAGTCTGTCGGTTGCCAGTGTCCTTGTTGATCATTTCCATGATAATTCATTCCATGGCTTTACATATTAGGATTGTCAGACTGATGGATCTGTACTTTCTGGGATCAGTTGATGGTCCACCATTATGAAGAGGGATGGCTGGCATGGCTCTCCTTTCACCAGATACGTAACCTGTTTTAAGGCTGTAGCTGAAGAGTGCCTCAAGCGGTCCTGCTAGGTCATGTTTTAGGCTATCTAAGAGGCAACCAGGGATACTGTCAGGGCCCATTGAAACAGTGTTTTTGGCCTTAGTGTGTGCCTCCAGGACCTGCCCCTTTTTGACAGCTGGGGGAGACACTCTAGAAAGGATTTCACAGGGCAAGTGGGGGGGGGGTGAAGTTAGAACTAAATTTATCAGCCAGTAGATTTGCTATGTGAACTGGTCAGTAAAGGTTGTGCATTTACAACCATTTCTGCAGACTGATGAGTATTACCTTTACAGTTCCTAACATAGCTGAAGAAGGCCTTGTGATTGTCCTTAGACTGAGAGGCTATCCTAACCTCATAACTAGTCTGGGTGGACTTTATTAGACTTCTTAGTTTTTTGTTTAGTTGAAACTGAGAACTCTTGTTTCTCTGTGAGAGTTGCTCTTTCTCATTTTGGCCACAACTTTTTTCTTTTGTTATATAGCCTGTTGAAGTAAGGATTTTACCAATGTGGTTTGTTTTTGTTGTTAGCTCTGGGCTTACATTTGGTAGGTACAGCAGTTTCAGTGTAGCCATTTATATTTTTGTACAGGGTTTCCATAAATAATTCCTCTTAGGTAGCTGTGTTCTCTGGATTTGGAGGATGATATAATATTAACAATAGATTCAGCATTCAAATTAATTTTCTGAAGGATATGAAGTCTGAAATTCAAGAGATATGTCATTATTTAGTGACTTCAACCTTCAGTGATTGGCCAGAAAACTACAAATTTTATGAGAAGCAGACCAAAAGTATGAGGCAAATATCTGGATGTTCTGTGAAGATCTGGACATTTAGGTGGTATTACTACTAGTGTGATGTTTTTGATAGTGACGTGCCATTGGCATATTAACAATGAAGCATCACTTCTGGGACATCCTCTCTGGGAATGGGAATGCTTGATTCTGTGTTTTTTTTGAGTGCAGATAAAATGATACGAGACGTGATTTCTTCACAAAACAAATAATACCTGCAATGACACAGATCTGATAAGTACAACTGCATCAATAACTTACATTTATTAACAGGTGTGCACATGATGTTTAAAGTAAACACTTTTTTCTGCTTGCATGTGTGAAAAGTACCATAGAACTAGAGAACAAAGCTTCCCCTCATCCATGGCTTTGGTGACTGTTTCTGTAAATACAGAGAAGGATCACAAGGTAGGAGAGAAGCACACACATTTTTACAAATGGCAGTGATAGTAGCAGTGAATTTTGCAGTGGAAAATTTTTTTGTAGTTGTTTAACTGAACCAGATTAATCACAACAGTTTTTGTTGAAGTCAATAGTCAGCTAGGACATTGTGGACTACTAGAATGAAGGTAAGCATTGCTTTTTTTTATTTTAAAATGTGAAGATAACCAGATTTTTTTTTTATTTTCTGAGAGGGGTGATCCTAGACAACTAACCATCACACTTTCCTTGCCCAGGCTCCGACGAGGTAATGTTATCACCCCCATCTCAAAGGGCATCCCAACATAGTGGGCTGCATCCTTCATACCAGCTTTGTCCCAGTTGAGTGGAGGACAGCCACTGTCATCCCTTTACACAAAGGTGGCACATCCACCAATCCGGGAAATTACAGACCCATCAGCCTAACTAGCCTGATCTGCAAGGCCATAGAATAGATTATCAAGGGCCTCATTGACAGGGACATTGGCAACCTCCAAACACTTGACCCCACACTGTTTGGCTTTGTCAAGGGGAGGTCATGTCTGTTAAATCTGATTGACTTCTTTGAGACAGTGACCAAAGCCATGGACAAGGGGACCATGGCCAAAGCCTTCGACACTATTCCCCACTCGGGCATAATAGATAAACTCTCTCAACTAGCCATCAATCCATATGTTATCAGATGGGTAGCAAACTGGCTCAGTGACAGAACCCACCTAATCAAAATAGGGGATGCGACCTCAAGCAGTAGACCCATAACAAGTGGCATACCCCAGGGATCAGGCTTGATGCCTCTGTTATTCGGGATATACTTCTCTGAGGTGCATGCTAAAACCAATAGGCTCTGGCTGGCTAAGTTTGCAGATGACTGCAAGTTGGGTGCAGTCATCAATTCCCCAAGTGATGTGAACAGCCTCCAAGAGAGTCTCACCCAAACAAATAACTGCTGCCAGAAACATGGCCTCAAACTGAATGCCAAAAAATGCATCATCATCCCATTTGGGGAGAGTGACGTCCCCACATATTATCACATTAATAACAATGTCCTAAGCATGCAATCAGTTGTGAGGGATTTGGGCACCCAGGTTGATAGCAACCTGACTTTTGACCACCATGTTGCTTCCATTGTACGGAAAGCATTCTACATGGCCCACCTCATAAGTAAGGATCTCATCCAGGGACAAGGAGGTCATAACATCCTTGTATTCTTCTCTTATAATGCTAATTATTGAGTATAATGCTCCCTTTGGCATGTACCTTGCAAAGTACATGCAGCAGCTGGAGAAACCACAAAGGTTCCTCACCAGAAGAATCCAGTGCCTCAAACATTTACTCTATACAAATAGGCTAAAAGCCCTGTCCTTCTACAGAGTTTCATACAGACTCCTCAGTGGTGACTTCTGCCTGGCATATAAAGCAATCTCAGACCCCGTCTTGATGGGACTGCTGCATATCTGCAATTTGAGCTCCATTCGAGTAACCCGCATGCGCAATCTCAACCTGGGCTGTGACATCAATAGGACTTGCTGGAGGGAAATATTTGTGTCCCAGAGACTCCCCCATCTGTGGAATAGACTCCCTCTCTACGTCAGGCAGAGCACCTCATTATCCCTTTTTAAGCGCAACCTGGATAACTGGATGGGAAAGAGAAAATACACACCTGGGATTCCACCTATGTCCCTGCTGGACAGGGGCTTTGGGTGCTGACTTGTCTAAACATGGGCTAAACTCTTGGCTAGGCTTATAAAGACCTCATACCCAATAGCCTAGTAACTTCCTATGATCCTATATCTGTATGCATTACACTGGAGTCCCCTGTCACTTGAATATTTGGTTTAGTGGGTGTTTACCTTACAGGATTAGCATCTGTGACTCTATGACTCCTTGTGCTATGTAAGGTGGTAATGTTGCAGATGGTGCTTTGTGCTTGCATTATATTTTGGAAGTCTTTGAGATTTAGTCCAATGAATCTCATCATATGAAGGATTATTTGTAGTGCAGTGGTCATGGTAAGGTGTGGTGGGTGGTGTGGTGCTGCTGATGATCTTTCTGTCGGAGTTGTCTATGTGTGATATTTTAGCCTTTAATGTCATTTATATATTTATATCTCCCATAAACTGTGCTATGCTGTTTGAGTAAGAGATGATCATCAGAAAGCATGAGACAACATCGGAGTGGAAGGTTGGCATAATGGTTAGGGTGTTTGCCTTATAAACCAAAGGTGCAGGGTTTGATTCTCACATGGGGTAATTGGCTAGGCTTAAAATGGCCCACAAAGGCAATTAGCCTATTACTAATCTATGAACCTATGAACCTAATTCTTACACTGGCACAAGGTACCCATGTTATTTTCTTGTGATTTGTAGTATTAGATGTTATGAAATTCAATGTTATGGGTTTTAGATGCTCTAGTCTCAGCATTATGAAATTAGATGTTATGGGTTTTAGATGTTTCAAAATAGACCCATATATCTACATATATCTATCTATCTATCTATCTATCTATCTATCTATCTATCTATCTATCTATCTATCTATCTATCTGTCTATATATATATATAGTACATATATACTCATAAGTATATAGTTATACGTTCTTTATAATTTTAGTAATAAACTTTATAATGTTTAGTTAACTTTTGTATTGATGTTTTATTGTTAATATTATAATATATTGTTAATGTTATAATTATATGCATAATATTATCAGCATTGACATATGCCATTTTTGAGTATCTTCATACTAAATTATTGCAGTATATCAGTAATCATATTCTTAGTAAACAGTATTATAAGACTGTTAAAAATTTCAATAAAATATATTTTGACAAAAAAAATGAAATTTAAGTCCCAAGGAGAATCTTTCTTCTGGGGTAGCCAGGAATGCAAAACCTCTTTAACGGCTGGTTAAGCAGTTAGTTCTGGGCCATGATTTTACCCTTCCCAAATCATAGTACCACAAAATGCCTGAATATTCACCTTGGTAATGGAAAACTGTTACCCAAGTCATGCAGTAGCTAAAGGAAATCAGAACCACCTGCATTAACCAACTGATGAGACACAGAACACTTTTCTGAATAGATGGAGATCTTTTTTTCATTGAGATAAAACATCTGATGAACAAAGACTTACTGGCAGTTTCAGTTACCTCTAGAACTTTCATTGGGCAGCAAATTATCTGTTCTTTCTAGAACATATTTCTGCCCCAAGAAAAGAGGACTTTCCTTGGTTAGGACAAGGATACCTTCCTGTATTTCCAGAAACCCAGGACCCTGGTATCACAACTTCTATTCCACTATACACAGATGAGGATGAATTTTGGTCTTTCTCCTCACAACGTTGTAATGAAGTTTGCAATCAAAGGAACATCAGAAACACATATAAGAGTGTTTCTTAACGCTGGAAATAAAATACACCTACCATCAACTCAGCCTTCTCCTTCTGAACTAAGCGGAATGGTGGGAGGAATGGGTTCTCCCGTGTGACAAAAAGGTCATTCTCTGAAGTGTCCCACTTATGAAGGACCAAGACCAGGCAGGATTCCCTTATCCTCAGTTCCAGAATAGGGCTGAGGCTGTTCCTAAGAGAATCCACTATCACTTTTACTTACTCCGGATTATAAGCAGTTATGAGAGTCATGCCATAATCTATGATCTTCTGCCAGACTGGCATTAAATTTATGCATAGCAGATATTAGCAATTACCCTCCCCGATCATTCATTTACCACACCATGTGCCTGGCCAAACAAAAGAGATTCTGACTCAACTTTTCTTCTAGAGATAAAATGATGAGAAGCATCAGCTAAAATTTCAGCTGATCTAATACACAAACGGAAATTGTTGAAATTCAACTTGCCTAGCCAGTGAAATCCTGTCTGGAACAATGCACAATATACATTATGAGACCACAGAACACTGCTGGTACACTGTGTTTCCAACACACTGCATGCGATCTAGTCAGTAAAGTTATACACACACACACACACACACACACACACACACACACACACACACACACACACACACACACACACACAGACATATATATATATATATATATATATATATATATATATATATATATATATAAAAATCTCTCTCTCTCTATATATATATATATATATATATATATATATATATATATATATATATATATATATATATATATGGGTCTATTTCGTTTGTACGAAGTTTCAATACTTCGAATCCCACTTGGTCGAACCCAGTTGTTCAAAGTACCAAAACTTAGAAAATGGAGTAGGGAGATCACAATACACCCCGGAATGGGAATATTCCTTTTTCCTCACTGTAGTGCGATCTCTGAGTTGGTATACTTAAGTAGTTAAAGTAGTTAAGTAGGGGGGTGTGGGGAGCAGAGCCCCCCACATGGGGGTGCAGGGGAGCTTGCTTTTTTTTAGTCAGCCGATCCGCCGACTAGGCTTCAGCGAAAATGCACTTTTGTTAAAATGCACTTTTGCTGAAGTGTTGTTTGTTCGATGTAACGTATTTTCGATCAAAGTAGATCCATATACATACACACACGGTTTCAGTTCATAATCTCGAATTACTGAAATCCTGAACTTCAGTAACCTGAGACTATAAAGTCGACCCATTCACAACATTGAAACCCAATCCCAAATCACACAATTCCAAACATACATACACCAGACTCCACATAGCACACACACACACCATTCCACCCACAGCACACAAACCACACAACCCTACCCTACATATAAGCAGGAGGGAAAGCCACCCTGCACTCCCCCTACTTATATATACCAACTCCGAGATCGCACATAACATAAAAAAAAAAACTCACACCATGGCATCCTCCACTCGCTCACACACAAATACACATCACACACACACAAACACCAACAAATCCAACACTCACACTCACACTTACACCTCCCTACCCTTACCCACACATACAAGGCACAAAAACACACACAAACACTCACTTGCAATTTCAGCCACCATAACACTACACTCAACGTACCAGAAATGCATAAGCGTGGATTCGAGATATTTGAATTCGCTCTTATGCACTTTCGGCATTCTGGTTTTCGGCTTCATGGTCTTGGGTTACTGAAATTCGGGATTTCAATAATTCGAGATTATGAAGTGTAACCACACACACACACACACACATATATATATATATATATATATATATATATATATATATATATATATATATATATATATATATATATATAGCTAGAGATAGACAGATATATCTGTCTGGTTCTGTCATGTAAAAAGGACCACTATGAGGTTTACATACCTCTAGCAATCAAGTATATTTTAACCCGCATCAGTTGGATAGACTCTGATTTAAATGCTGCAGTTTTTAACTATACATCATTCTGATCACAAATGGGATTCACTAGCCCCCAGCTCATCCTTTAATGTACTCTTACCCACACTAGCAGGATTTTTGTTATAGGTAGCCTCCAATATTTGGGCCTGAAAATAAAAGGCCATCCTCATTCATCTGGTGTGTAAATAGCCACATCAGAGCAGTGTAGTGCCAAGGACAACAGAATGAATTATACTTTAGAATAAGCAGAAGTGCACATGTTGCATTTGTGACCCAAAATATTACTGCTAGTCAATTCTTAGTTAAAAAGAAGGTAGAAAATCAGATACAGTAATTATTCACACAGGTTATAAGTCTTGTCAGTTCATGTAAAGGAACAATCATCACATATCAAATAATTAAAAATGTGTAAAGTCACAAAACAGCATGCCACTCCCTATTGTTATACATCATTTTTACAGTTTAACAGTTTTCCCCTCTGACATCTTGGATCTGTGACTGTAACACTAACTGGTAGCAAATAAAATATACATTTTTTCATAAATCTGTAATTTAAAATCTACGTCTGCTGTCAGGCCTTTGATACCAACAGCGGTGTGTAGCCCACTGAATACAGAATAGAGTTCATATTTTATATTTTTGTAATTAACATTATTTTATCAGCTACTGCAAAATTTTATGAAGTGTGTTTTCAATAGATTTTAGAGAAATGTTTTCAGGAAGGAAGCAGTTTCCTGTCTTAGAAGACCTCTGAAAGCAAAGGGATTAACTAGCTTCCTGCTACTCGGGACTGAATTATTTAAAAAGGAGGCAGAAAAAGCTTCAGTAATTTTTTATACAGGTCATAACTTATGTCAGTTAGCACGAATGAAAAAGCAACACATCACATAATTAAATATAAAAAAAGGCTTCCTTTTTGTTTTATATACATTATGGAGAGAGTCATAACTTGCCATTAATTAATGTATGCTATTCTCTGGGCTGAGTCTTTATAACAGTTAAAGTTCCTGAGGTTAGGTACAAACCCATATGTCAGCCAGTGGATAGCCAGCTGGCTCACAGACATGATCCAGGAAGTTAGAATTGGGGAATCCACCTCTAAAAAGAGGCCAATCACAAGTGGAGTCCCTCAGGGATCAGTCCTTGGACCACTCCTTTTTGGCATTTACTTCTCAGAATTCAAGAATAATGTCAGTGGTCTCTGGCTAACTAAATTTGCAGATGACTGGAAATTAGGAGCTGTCATTTAATCCCACACTGGCACAAATGTTCTCCAGGAGGGGTTGACACAGACAAAACAACTGGTGTCAGAGTTATAGACTTAAACTAAATGCCAAGAAATGCATAATAGTATCCTTTTGGAAGTCATCCATCCTTGTTAACTATCATATTGACAACACATCCCTTAGAGTTGAGCCAGTGGTCAGGGACGTAGGGACACATATAGACAGTAATCTAGCCTTTGATCATCATGTGTCTGCAGTGGTGAGAAATCATTCTATGTTGTGCAACTTATAAACAAAGGTATGGCATCTAAGTCCAAGGAAGTTATTGTTCCACTGTATTCAGTATTCATCAGACCTATCACTGAGTATAATGCCCCCTTTGGTATGTAACTAACCATAACAACTGGATATGCCTGGTTAGTTACATAACAAAGGGGGCATTGAACTAAATGCCCCCTTTGGTATGTAACCAACCAGGTATATCCAACAACTGGAATGTCCATAGAGGTTCCTCACTAAAAGAATCTTCGGCGTAACTAATATGTCCTGTGCAGACTGCCTCAAGGCCCAGTCCTTGTATTCTGTCTCCTACAGACATTTGAGGGGAGATCTATGCCTGGCCTACAGGGCATTGTCAGATCCCACTCTGATGGACCTTCTGCATATCCATAAAACAAACAGCACCAGAATTACCCGTTCTAAAGTCTTAAACTTTGCCTGTGATATAAATAAGTACTGCAGGAGAGATAGGTATGTAACCCAGAGACTACCCTGTCTTTGGAACAGGCTCTCCATCCATGTGAAGCAGAGTTCCTCCTTAACCCAGTTCAAGTGCAAATTGGACAATTGGATGGGAAACTGGAAATTCATCCCTGGTTTGGCACCTGTGTCTCTAATGCAAACAGATAACCTGAAAATAGTTAATCTCCCAGGACCATGCTTACACTTATCAAGGGTGTCAGAACTTGTCAGAGATTTGGGATGCATGGCTAGGCTTAAAAAGGCCCTGTAGTTGTTAACCTACTAAACACCTATGAACCTATTAAGAATATGATAGGAGGAGCCCTGCTACCTCCACTTTCACTTAACATAGTTTAGTGGTTTAGAAAGTGAGCTCTGAATACAGCCTCAGAGAGTATTAGTTGTTTTGAAAATCCCTCCATCTTTTTCCTGCTGACTTCAGGCTCCCTATTCTTCCACCAGCTTTGTTTCCCCATGCATTTGGTAATACTCTAGTGTGATATTTCATTTGGAGACCCCACTTTCAGAAGAAGCATAATGGCTCAAGCAAGGTTCAATGCACTAAGGAATGGAAGCAAACAAACTGTAACTAGTTGAGCTGTTTTTCATGTTGTGTCTTAACTCCTCACCAGGGGCCTTGAAGACATTTGGGAGTGGTTGTGCAGGGCCCTTGAAGACATTTTGGAGTGGTTGTGCAGGGCCCTTGAAGACATTTGGGAGTGGTTGTGCACATCAGAGCTGCAGGGATATCATGATATAACGCCTGTGTAATGATGTTCTCACTGCCTTGACTAGCCATGGGAATGCTAACTTCCCTGAAAATGACTCTGAGTTTCCACTAGGACCTAAAATGTAAGGTCAGAAAATTTACCCCAGGACCAATACATGGGGCCCCTCAAATTATCTATGGTATGATCCCAGTTATTCTCATTACATGTATTATATAATTATCGACCTTGGGATGGGTAAGACCAATCTCTAACCAAATGGGATGGGTTAATTCAAGCAACAAAAGGGAACTGGCTTGGCTTAAAATGGCCTACAAGGGCAGGTAGCCTAGTACTTACCTATGAACCTATGCACTTATAAGGTGCAGCCCAGCATAGTCCTACATCCTCCCATTCTAAAACAGGTAATCACTCATAAATGTGTTTGCGTGTGTGTGTGTGTGTGTGTGTGTGTGTGTGTGTGTGTGTGTGTGTGTGTGTGTGTGTGTGTGTGTGTGTGTGTGTGTGTGTGTGTGTGTGTCTGTGTTCTATATTGGAGGATGGGGCTATACCTTATAAAAGATTGTATCTGCAAAAAGAACGCAAGAGGGGTGTCTGCTCCTCCAGCATCTGGGCCACTAGCTGAATCTGAGTTATCTGGGTCATTATTAGCTATGGCGCCAAAATAAAAATATTTAATTAGCAACTTTGGAACATTTTACTAAGCCAAAAGGCAGCTTACCAAAATCATCCCTTAGTCAGTGAGGCATTGTATCCAACAGTTGTGCAGTTGATATCAGGCTGGGGACAGCACCCACTGAGCAGTTCTGCGATGGCAAGGTAGAATTTTTTTTTTATTATTTTTTTTTATTTATCATTATCAATTGAATGCTGAAAATGGAAAAATTGTAACCCTTTAAAATGTTGGGACCTGCTAGAGCGAGTCCTGAATACTAAGACCGAATGGCTGAAAGATAGGACTTACGTATTCTAAGTCCAAGATGCATTTCTCAGAATATTCCTTTTTCCTCTGAGGTATGCTAATGTCAGAGTTGGTATATATAAGTTCATGGGGGTGGAGGGTGTAGAGGGGATTCCCCTCCCTACAAAAATAAGTTTAAAAGATAAGAGTAATTTTTGAGATTCGCTCTTCTCGTGTGTTTGTGGTCTTTTTTTTCGGCTTATCTGCACTTAGCATTTCAATAGGGAGCTGTTAGAAATTACGTTTTTTTTCATTGTAGCTCTTAAGGCAGCAACACCAACATAATCAAGTACATTAAGTGCACATAGGAATGATTCAATAGTAACCACAATATACAATACTATCCTGCAGGCCTGTCTGCTTTGCAGGTCAGCATTGCCAAAATAATTGTTTTAGAGCTGACAATGGACAATTAAGAGGCTATTTGTGTAAACTTCTATAACTGAGTCAAAAACTGTTTACTACAACATGACTTTTATTAATCACAATTAGCCGTCACAACCTCTGCATAGCTGCAACTAACACTTGTGGGTAAGCACACATTTTTATGAACTGGACCCAAACTGTTCAAATTCATTTCGGTTCTCTCCTTTATACCAAAATGTAACAGAGCTACCATAAAATAAAACTTCTTTCTCTCTATTGCTTTACTAGCTTGTTTACATTAAGCTCTTCTCAGTATTAAGACATTAAGCCTCCAAGACAAGGATATGGATTTAAATGAAACCCACCTTTATGACCAGAGTCATACCACAAACACCTTTCCATAGCTTACTGTATTTCTAGATTACCTCTGAAAAAAAGAGCCTCTGATCTTGTCAAGGTTCTTGGTCATGAAAGTTAAAATAATTGAACTAACAAATACACTTAAATTTGTACATATGGATTTAGTGACCCATAAATAAAAGGGTACACAAAAATAGAATTTTATACCCAGCTGTATAATTATAGCTTACGTTCAGCTAGTATAAGCTAGTATAAGCACCTCTGTAAAAGAATGTTAAACTCATTTATTGTCTGTAAACTTGACTTGTCAATATCAACTAGTGAGGAGTACATTTGGGTTCTTCTGTTCTGGCAGGTCTGTGCCTGAAAGTTATTCATTAATTCAGTAATTTATTTTAGTGGGATCCCAAATTCTTCACAGAAATCTACAGCTCTTACATCCAGAGGAAACGGATGATTTGTATTAGGTTACAATGAAGTTTTGAACAGTGCATAGCAGGAAAGCCCTAAATTTGTAATAACAAATTAAATGTAAACACTCAAAGCAATAAAACTAAAAGAGTAATAAATTACATCAGAACTGAAAGAAAAAAGAACAGACATGTACATTCTTACTACAGCTGTACGTATTTGTAAGAAGCATTGTTGAAACCACATCCATCAAAACAAGGACCACAGCAAAATATCAGTAAATGATGACATCTGGATTTACTCAGCAGTAAAGCTGTACTGCTCTGGTCATTTTTATCATCATCTTTGTGTTGTTCCCCTGCAAAGTGCAAGGCTAGTATCATGCAAACTAAGGAATGATATGCTTTAGTATAAGGCCTCCATGCATGTAGCACTATTGTAAGTCTTCATAAGTGCTTTTAGGCAGAAACCACAGCAGGGAAATGTCCCTATTTTAGACAATGCACTATGTGTGTGTGTGTGTGTGTGTGTGTGTGTGTGTGTGTGTGTGTGTGTGCACGCGTGCACTTGCACATGTGCGAAATGTATTCTGTCAAGTTGTACATGGTCAAAAGTCCAGGATTAGTTAACTATGCATTGCGTTTTTACATCTGCATGTACACTGAACTGATATATAGTGCAGACTCAGGACAATTCCTAAACATTTCACTGGTGGTTTCAGTTGGGTTTGGATGTCTTTGTTATTGTTTTCATGTGTGTTTCCATGGATGCAATACTGGTGTGTCAGTTGTCTGTGCCTGTGTGAAGTAGAAAAGCATAACAATTGTGTGCATGTGTGTTTGCATGGGTGTATTGCTGGTGTGTGAGTCATCTGTGCATGTGTGAAATGGAAAAACAGAGTGACTGAGTGCATGTGCATTTGTATGGGTGTAATAGGGTGTGTGACTTTGGTTTGCAAGACTGAGGTATGCCTGTGTGAAAAATGGATTGACTGTTTGTGTTTGCTTGCATGGCTATGCAATTAAAGTGTGCTTGGGTACAGTTGTGAGTGTGAATGTTGAGCAAACTGTGTGTGGGGGTTTTGGGCATTCCCCTTGCCTCTCAACTGTCCATATTTTCACAGAATGCCCACATTTTTCACATTTTACTTTTAGTTTTTTCATTATAAAATTTGTGGTTTTCTGGCAAATCATTTTTAGATTGAAGGTATTAAGGATACGAAATTTGAAACTCAAACATATGTTATCATGTGTATTGTACAGGTGGATGAATAAAAAATGATTGCTCCTAATAATTTTAGGTTTTACCTCATAAAATGTGTGGTTTTCCAGAAAATTTGTTGGCTGCCCTGAAGAACGGAAATGAACATATTTTTCCCAACCAGTGTTTTGGTAGGCCAAAAAAAGGCATGGGCATGCCTGTTTGTGGTTTGTGGGTCACCTGGTGAACATGTTTATTCTATCTCATCTTGAGGAAGGTAAACATTTATCTACACTGACCCTGGGATTCATGAAGCTTGCGCTATGCGCTGGAGCAGAGTCAGCGATCTAGTGCCAAATATGGCCGTTGAGCGATTCAGGTAAGAGCTGTTTCCACGTGCACTACCAGCGTACGCCAGAGCTGTGCAACTCCTGGTGCATGTATGCTAATTACCCCATGTGCAGCAGTGTAGCATGCAAATGAAGGTATATAGCGAATCATGAAATTGTGCAGGCGTAGCGTAAGCATGTAGAAATGTAAACCAAAAAAAAAAAATGGTTTACATTTTGTCAAACATAAAATCGGAGCCATGAAAGTGAACCAAACTTACATATTATAATGTTAATATATGCCAATGGCTAAATATATAGCCAATGGCATAAAACAACATGCACAACATATAAAAAATAACATTTAATGTCATGGCCACACGAACGCAAAGTAAAACCGCAGTGCATCGGTGCGCAAACAGGATCACTAGGTAAATATATTTAGATGTTATAAAACTGTAATGTAACACAATTCATGATATCCCCATAATAGTCAATGGCATGCATGCTACACCGCAACCATGGTGCAAGGGTTGCTAAGGGTCTGTGACAGTGTTCCGTGCGGTAACTAGGAATTAGCAGTCAATGCCATGCTAATGAGTCAAGTAATACTGAATCGCAAACACCCCGCTGGCGTAAGGATGTACCACACAGCATAGCATTACAACACAGAGGAGTGGCCTGAAGGTAAACATGACATCAAGAGAGGGGCGCGCCACCGTATCTGTAAGTACATTGGATCATTGCTAATCTGTGCTGCATGTTGCTAAGCAAAACCGCAGGATAGGGGTGTGGAAGTAGACATAGCTTTGCTTAGCTGAGAGCACACAATGTAACCGAAAGTTCATGCGAACGTGGCTGAAAACGCGCACGAAACCCGGTAAAAGGCTGTGCGTGGCACGCACCACAGCTGAAACAGGAAGGATACGGGAAGACAATAAGGAAATGCTGCAGCATGGTAATTGGAGTACACATGAGTAATTACCACCTAGAAACTCACAGTGGGCCATAGACACCAGCTAACAAGGCTGCTAGCAGCTACCAGCAGAACAGGAAATGGGAGGTGCCGTACAGCAAAGAAAAGAGAACTGTCACAGCAGAACAAAGCAAACTTGCAGTAGATCAGCTACATAACACATTTCCCAACACAATCCTGGGTTGTGGAAGCACAAAACAAGAAATGCGGCAGCTAGATGTATGCCTGACAATGGGAGGGGAATCGGGTTGAAAATAGAAGTAAAGGGCAATAGATGAATCACGGCAGAGAAGCATAAGTCAACACCAAAGGCCCCACAATAGCAGTACCTGCTGTAAAACCAATAATTAAGATACCCTGCAGCTGGAATAACACAAACACACCCAATTACACCAGCATCATCCATTGCACAATAGTATAAGGTGTGAAAGACCCCCACACACATTTGTGTATTCCCAGACACTCTGCGCCATTGGTGTATACAGACGGGGAACTTTTAATATGTATATGTTAGGGGCTGCCATAGCTTTGATTTACCAGCATGTGTTGGAGACTGATGGTGGTGTGGGGGATGATTCTGACAACCATCTCAGGCACCAGAGGAGGAGACGAGAGTTCAGACCCAGGGTAACCTACCAGGTGCTACATGATCTGGAGATAGTAGAGCATTACAGGGTGTACAGGGACATCATACAGCAACTTGTTGAGCTGTGCCAGCCATGCCTCAGAGCCAGAAGTAACAGAGGGGAACCCATCCCAGTGGACACAAAGGTATGTGTAAGCTTGAGCATTCCAGCCACAGGTACCTTTCAAAGGCCAACTGGGGATACCAATGGGATCTCACAGGCATCAGCATCCAGGGTACTCCACCAGTTCCTGGATGCCATGTTACCACATGCCAATGGGCACATATACTTCCCCCGAATGCAGGAGGAGTTGGCCAGCAATATGTGTCTCTTCCACCGTGGGGCAGACTACCCGGAGGTACTGGGTGCAACAGACTCTGCGCACATACACATGAAGTCACCACCTAGTGAGAAGGGTAGGCGCTATATAAACCGCAAGGGAGTCCCCTCCATCAACTGCCAGGTCATGTGCAATGCCCAGGGCATTATCATGGATGTGTGTGCTGGCAGCCCTGGAAGCTATCACGACTCCTACATCTGGCATGCCTCACAGCTGTATCAGGTATTTGCCAGGGGGGACATCCCATATGGCCACCTGGTGGAGGATGCTGGCTATGCACTGGAACCATGGATGATGACTCCCATCAGAAATGCACACACAGCCACACAAGAACGTCATAATGAGGCACACGCAGAAACCAGAATCATCATAGACCACGTGTTTGGGATGCTGAAATCACGGTTCCATTGCTTGGACATATCTGGTGGAGCCTTGCAGTACTCTCCAGGAACATGTGCCTACATCTTCATAGTATGTGCCATGCTACACAATATGATCCTGCGGAAACAGCTGCAGCAGGGACAGAATGGTGAAGACCGTCAAAGCCCACCACCATTGCCAAGGGACCCACAGGCACAGGGAGACTCAGACCACGAACACCCTGTGCTAGCCCCAGTAGGCAGATGGAGGCATGCCCAGTATGCCCATGCCTTGGCAAAGAGGGAACGTATAGCACACACACTGACAGTGTAGGCACTCATGGACTGACACCCTTCTCCACCTGCACACACAGCAAACATGGATGGCACACACACACGACCACCTGTAGATTGTCATGTATAGGTGGTCTACTCTGTGCATCCTACATAGGTAGCCCTCAACTATTATGCACACAACCACCACTGGCACAAGGTAAGTCAATACCTGAACAGTAAATTAAGCTATCAGCATGTGTCCATTGTGTATGTA
This sequence comes from Protopterus annectens, assembly GCF_019279795.1. NCBI lineage: Eukaryota > Metazoa > Chordata > Ceratodontiformes > Protopteridae > Protopterus > Protopterus annectens. Next base: position 21,501,762 of record NC_056730.1, read on the forward strand.
CAGGTTCATAGATACATAGGTAGGTACATGCTCAAATGCCGAGGCCACTCATAAGCATAGGCAAAACGTGTCTGCTGTCGCCACCCCATCGATCAACTAACTGTCCCTCTGTGGAGCAGAGCCACTTGCGAGATCCCTGGGGTGTAGCTACTGTTCACCACCCACTCTGCAGGGATTCCCCAGAGTGTCAGTGAGGGGTTTTGTATAATGTAATCAGGGATGTAGTTCCAAATAATGAGGAGTATCCCTGACAGGAATCTTCACAGATGTGTACATGTTACATAGTATACCTTAAACACAGCTTGTATATATAGGTAGTTCTCCACAGAATAATAAACATGTGGAACACACAACCACTGAAATGTGCATTAATCACCCTTGCACTACCAGTGCCTGCTCTGAGAGGTAAGATATCACTGCTAGGATTAGAACATGCAAACATGTACACATTCATCACAATAACATACCACTGAGCTACCTGAGATGTACCAATGGCAGTCGTGTATACTGACAGGATAAAACACAAAAGGTAGGAATGTGTTGAAATAGGACAAACCGGCATGTAACCAATGAAAGGTGTATGTTTTATATATATATATATATATATATATATATATATATATATATATATATACATATATATATATATATATATATATATATATATATATATATATATATATATATATATATATATATATATATATATATATATATATATATATATATATATATACATCATCATATATATATATATATAGAGAGAGAGGGATAGAGAGATATGTCGATATATGGGGATACACATATATATGTAGATATATAGATAGGTTAACAACATCTACATAACCATGGAGGTACATATAAATGGGATACCTACCACATACCGACTGCTTTACATACCGACGCGCGTAATCCCGAGGCTTAATGTCCAAAAGAACACAGTACCGAAACACCAGATGCGTGAGGTGTAATCTCACAATGTTAATGGACAGTTAGTCAGTGCTTCTGGTGTTGTGGTTTGGGTAGGTTACTGTATAAGTGTGTTTCTTAGGGCTGTAGTGTGTGTAAGTGTGTGTTCTGTGTGTGGTGTGTGTTTTTGGAGGACTGTAATGTGTGGTTGTGGGTTAGCTTTGTGCATCTGTTTGCGTGACCTAGGATGTAGAATATTAAAGTAGGGGGTGGTGTGGGTGGCACAGACACCTACATGGGGGGTGTAAGGGGGCTTGGCCACTTGCTTATACGTAGTGTAGGATGGTTTGTTTGGATATGTTGGGTAGCAGTGTGTCTGTGTGTGCATGTGTGTGTTCCATGTTTGTGTTACCTTCGCGAGTTACTGTTGATGTCAGTAATGTGGGGTATGGGAGTCTGGTCCCGGTATTGTGTGCGTCGGAACACTGCGGTTGCGGGATTCCATAGGTCTCCTGTATACAACGGTTGAAGTGTTCATATATGTGTATAACATAGACCATAGCAATCACACATTCCGCCACTACCAACCTTTATGAACAAAGGATATGGAGAGTATATGTCTATACACTATTACAAATATGTGCTATGGACATGAGCCAATGGTAGTGTTACCACCTGTCCCACTTTGCGAGGGACACTCCCTCTTTGGGTGATTGTGTCCTGACCAAATATATTAAATGTGGCAAACTTCCTGGGATTGTAGGACATAATTATGTCCCATATGTACTGTAATAGTTGCATACAATAGTTATTTCTGTATCTAAAATACCTACATGTTACAGGAAACAGGATAAGCAACTAAACTGCTACAAGAATAAGCTTATAATTAGGCAAGAAAGGAAAGTTCTATCCCTTGCCATATGAAAAGTTTACAACCCTAAAAAGAGGGTCAGTCACCAACACAACTACGATGACTGCAAATACCTATGACAGAAATACACAGCTATCATGTAGCAACACGTTATTACATTCAGATGTATTACCGAAGGGATTCAAGGACTAACATCACCTGCATACTATACAGGAACCACATAACAGTGCCTTAACTCATTCCCTCCAGTAGAACTCTTTTGAGTTTGTACCTTTAACTCCCAGTGGGTGTGGCTTCAGCCTTTAAAAATGAAGTTATCAACTTACAGTTCTAACAAATACTTATTGACAGAGGTCATATATTAATACAATTGTGCTTGCCATCATATATGCTTCAAGATAAAATATTCTGATGCTCTGTGTGTAGCATGGTTTTGGAATTATTAATGCAAATATGAGCAGGCAATATTTGACGCCTAAAGGAGCAGTAGGAGGTAACTGCAGAAACGCCTGGAGACGTCACTCGGCTGTAATGAGTTCAGCCTGCAATTACCATTGTATTAATCCACAAAAGGACAGGTGTTCAAATAGGGAAGGAACCCTCACGCACATAGCGATTATGTGTAAAAGCAGTTCCTACACACTTACATCTGCTAAGCACACCCACCAACATCACCCCCACACCCAAACATATTACAATACAAACTGTAATAACATCACAAATCATTCACACACTGTACAACATCTGCAAAAGCCTTAACATACCTTGTCAGAGACACACTAACATGGCCCTATGTGAAATAACTGCTGTTATACAATGGGACAGCTGCTGATGTAATAGGGTTTGTATGCACTAATCCCTTTTCAGAAGGTTGTGCATACACTGGGATGTGTTAGCAATTAGTGAGCAACAGCACAGTATGCTACACTTGTACACCAAATCAAGGATGTCTGGTGAGCACACTGTACACCACATAACAGTTCATGCATAGCCATACGGCCTTGAGCTGGCCAAACATCCTTGCCAGACTTAAACATCTGCAGAAGTATCAGGTACAAACAAACCCTGCATAAGTAGCACTGTTCCGAAATATAACAGCTGTACTCACATGTAGTACTAAATCGTCTAGCCATTACACACAGTCCACAGGAGTTATGAAGCTAATATATCTCTGTGTGTGTCCATATAGCTGTTGAAATATATCGCAATAACACATCTAGGCCGTCTCCCTCGAAAGTAAGCAAACGGACAACGCCAAAAAAGAGTACTCACTTATACACCACTGTTGCCATGGTATTGGCTAATGGAGTAGCTGCACAGCTGATGTGCATCCAATTAACTACTTTGGAACAGCAATTGGTGGACAGGATACCACATGTTACTGATATGTAACTAGAAAAGGATGTGTTATCACACATTCAAACCATCCGTATATACCAACGGAATGTTACAAAGAACATTAAAACACAAACCGAAAAGGATTGAATCAACAGTTAACAATACCTCGGGTTACTAATAAGGTATATAGAACAGTCAGCATGTCTGTGTATGTAGCACTTTTCTGTAGTATTTAAAGTGCACGCAATCCATATAGTGGAAACAGTTATCTTATAGTGATGTATTGTTGAGCATAGTAACGCTTGTAGTATTTGTGTGTACTGCTGTAGGTCACAAGGCAAACACTGCATACACCACAAGGGATGCTATATAAGGGATTTGAACAGAAATACTCCTCAGCAGCCGATGTCAGTGGCAGAGCTGGTCCAACACGTATGTGCTATAACAGGGGATAGTATATGTTGATATATTGTAACTGTAGCCACATGTATGGGTGTATTACAGAGAATAACATGTGGAAGGTTGGGCCACTGTGCAAGTATGATGTGCATTGTGAGATTTTGTGCCAATAACTGTAATGTACAGTATTGTAGGCAGATATGTATTACAAGCTACATAGCATTACTGTAATTTTAGGCAAACATTAGGTATGTCAATTGGCATTTACAATACACAATAACAGGATACATTTGTCTTTTAGTGAGCCAACAGTTTATCACCATGATAGCAAAGTAAAATGGAAGAGCTATTTAACTATCAATGCACATAAGACATGTAATATGTGCAAAGGTAGGTACTAGGCCGTCTTACCAAGGGTATCTGTAAGCCTAGCTAGTGTGTGTTGGCTTTCGCCACCCCGATAGGTTGATTCCCTGTGCTTCTGAATGGCAGAGCCAATAGGCCCCTGTGCCTCTGTCCAGCAGAGCCACTGCAGTGATCCCCGGGGTACATGTCTCTCTCCCATCCACACGTCAAGATTTCCCTTGAAGAGTGCTCGTGAGGGGCCCTGCCTGATGTACATTGGAATCATGTTCCAAAGCATACGGAGTGTCCGGGTTAGGAATCTATCCATCCAGCACGTCCTACTCATCATTGTGGTTAGGTATATATCCCTAGAGCATGTGGATCTCAGGGGCTTCTGTTTAGGTGGAACATATCTGGCAATACAGGGTTGGACATGGGCCTTGTATGTCAAGCAGAGATTACCTGTGCGTATGCAGTATGCAACTGAGTACAGCTGGAGTTTCGTAGGTTGGGCTGCATAGGTCATCTGTTTGAGGGTCAGTAATCCTCTTGGTGTGGTACTGGTGTGGTCTTCCAAGCTGTTGCAGTTGTCTTGTAAGGTATATCCCAAATGGGGTGTTGTATCCTTTAATGGATCTAATATGACATGTGTAGAGTCACAATGGCCCCTCTGATCTGGATGCGAACCCATTAGAGATTAGGGGGGCCATGTAGAAGGATATTCTAACCACCTTGTCATTGTGGGTATCGAAGGAGAGATTGCTATCTACTGGGGTTCCCGGATCCCATATTACCTTTTCTGTTTGTAGGGGACTAACACCTATGTGGTAGTCCGTGGGTAATTGGTTATATCCAAAGGGGATGACTATGCACTTTTAGGCATTCAGCTTGACGCAATTATATTAACACCAGATATCCGTCTCAGTGAGACCCTTCCAGAGGGTGTCTGTAACAGCTGGGGAAACAATTATGTCCCCTAGTTTGCAGTCGTCTGCAAACCTTTTCATCCAAAGCCCTCCTGTGCTTGTCTGTACATCAGAGAAGTATATACTGAACATGAGGGGTCCTAGGACTGAGCCCCGGGGGATGCCAGTTGTAACTGGTATACAGTCGGACCTAGGGTATGCAACTCCCACTGTGTGGGTTCTGTCCGTGAGCCACTTTACAAACCATCACATGATGTAGGGGTTAATGTTCAAGTGGATGGGTATGTTGATAATACCAGAAGAAGGAATGGTGTTGAAAGTCTATGAGAGATCTAGGTAGGCTGTGTGGACCTCCTTACCCTCATCTATTGCCTTGGTAACTGTCTCTAAGAAGTCCACCAGGTTTAAGAAGCATGGTCCGGCCTTAACAATGCCAAACAGGGAGGGGTCAAAGGTTTGGCGGTACCCAATGTCTCTGACAGTGATCCATAATATGCACCATAGCCTTGCAGACCAGGCTAGTCAGACCTATAAGGAAATAGGTCCCGTGGTCCGTTGTGGCACCACCTTTGTGGAGTGGGATAACTGTTGCTGTGCACCGTCCAGGAGGCACTATGCCCGATGTGAGGCTATTATTGACCATGGTGTGTAGGTGGGGAGACAGCACGATCTGAAGTTCATGTAAAATGCAGCCTGGGATGTTGTCCAGTCCCATGGATGCTGTGATATTGCCTTTAGAGTGTGCAGCTTTGAGAGGGATCTTCCAGGATGTTGCCAATATCAATTGTTTCTGTGATGTTCGTGCCTTTGTGCTGTAACTCAGAGCAGATCAGGTTGTTGACATCGAGATATGTGACATAGCTATAGAATGCTTTGTGGTTGTTGTTGGTATTAGTTGTGTTATAGTTTTCGTAGCTAGCTTTGGAGGATCTTATAAGGGATTTCACCTTCTTACTGAGGCTGGCCAGGGATCTCCTCCATGCATGGTATTGTACTCTCGTTTGCAACAGTGTCTTCCTCCTGTAGTACAATATGTTTATGGCAGGGGACCACCAGATTGGTTTAGTTAATTAGGAGTATAGCGTCCTGGTTCTGTTTGGGATAGCACAAGTCATGCAGTCCTGTAAGTGCTTATAGAGTGCATTTGTGTAGGATTCAGCAATTGTAACAGTACTGTCCATCTGCATGGGTGTCATGATGTTAACCACGTCTGTCTTAAGAAGCATGTAGTTGGCCTTGTAGACATATTATACTGCGGTTCCCTTAATGGGGGGTAGGTGCAGGATGTGGATATCAACGGTGTTCAGCACATGGTCTGATCAGACCAACGAGGAGTTGGCTTCACGTGTAGAGCACCAGTCACTCATGTTGGTAATGACTAGGTCTAGGATATTGTTGCCCCTGGTGGGTGTGTGGATATGTTGAGTCAGGGCATTGGTGTTTATGAATTCCAGAAACCATTGAGCTAATGTGTTGGTACACGAGTAGTTTTCCCAGTTAATGGTGGGGTAGATTCAGTGAGACTTATGTGATGAGTGTGGTGTTGTGCGAATGTGTACCTTCTCCACATGACAGTCAGGGTCAGGCTTGGTTGGAGAGACATTTACCTCCAGTTTGGCTAGATGAGTGCATCTCCCACAGGTTGTAGTGTTGGGTGGTAGGTGGAGAGGCTTGTCTGTGTACATGAGGCAATGTGTACATTGCCTCAAGATGTCCAGATTCATCAGATAGACAGATGAGAACACTGGCAGTTGACTCTTGGACATGCCTGAATATAGAACTACATTCACCTAGATAAGTGAGGAAAGTGAGTACAAGAGCTACATTACTCTACGCAAGTGAGAAAAGTATGTACAAAACCTGTTCACCCTTACCTGTAGGTAATGAGGAAGATTGAGTGCTATAGTAATTATTAGTTTACATAGTGTTTACAAGTCCTGAACAAGTGCTTAGCATGAATAAGCAATCCAGACAAGGTCTTGGATAATATAAACACATGGCCTCTTCCCCCCAACAGGTACACAAGCATATATCCATGTACACCACAGGGCCCCTGTACCCAGAACTATGCAGGTACAAGCTGCATTCAGTCTGCATGGGACCTGCCCACATCACAGGTTGTATCATACACATATGGCAAAACAAGATGATCTCCACGTACCCATCATGTAAAACATAGCTCCATGTCAGGTTATGTACACACTGAATGGTGCACACCAACAGGTATCACAACCCACAAAGGGGGAGACACCACTGATAATGGGGAGTACTTTACTACTACCCTGCTGAGTCTGGGCTGGAAGGCCACAAACCTTGATCACTTAAGTGATGTCAGCAGTACAGATGTAGATGACAGTATGGTTGATGTCACACTGCATATCATAACCTTGCCAGGTCATAGGACATCATCACCCATACTGTGTACCACCTACACTCGGTATACTAGATGTACATTCCTATGTCACAGGAGTGTTTTGCAACAGGACTGCTGGCAGAACCAACACTACAGAAGGTGTCTGAATAATACGTGATCATCACACCAGTGGCAGCTACAGTATGTCAGGGTTAATTAATTTTATTCCTCCTCATTGTAGTCCATACCTCACAGACAAACAGAAGGCATCTGCCTATTGAAGTATGTGAATGACTATGACCTAGGAGCAATAGCTGACTCGCACTGTCACCCCTATGTTAATAATCCTGTACCCATGAACTACCACCTAGGCAACGGTCAACATAATGGACACTTGTGTGTAAGGGATGCAGCTGGGCAGTTGTCTTTCCTGTGATAGCTACGTCACCTCACCTGTCAGGTAGTCATATGTGGCAACCCTAATAATGATAGGGTGCCATTCATGAATATAGAGATCATTGTCGAGCCGTACAGAACACTCAAGTGACCCATATCAGATCACATATTTCCTTTAAGGGGTATTGGCCATATGCAGATGGCCTACACCAGCCTTCCCATTCCCCATCTCCACTTTGTAGCATGATGCATACCCTGAATAAATCCATGTCCAACACAGTGATGTTGGACATGCTACACGTACTCATCCTGATCTCGAACACATACTTCATGGACATCCACCTACCACATGCTGGACAGATCCTTGTCCCATACACTTGACATAGTCCTGCCATACTATGCATTCCTGTCCATCAAAGCTGCATATCGCTCCCCTCTCAGACATGGTGTGATGACCGCATGGTAATGCATGGTATATGTATCATTAACCCTGTGGATCAGTAATGTGGCACTGCTCCACCTGGCCCCACAGACCTGCCTGTCTGCTACTGCCAGGTAATACCATCTGGCTAGCCAGTGTCTCATGTGTATCACATGTGCAACACAGGTGATACGTGGCAGGATGCTGAATCACTGTACAGTGCCATGTAGATATATATATGGCAGAACACATACATGTAAAAGCTTATGTGAGCATGTCTGCAGGGTCACAGGTCATGTCTGTTAAGGCAGTGTAAGTCCTTATATGTGACATATACACTGCATCAAGGTCAACTACATTAATGTGGTCACATCCAGCCATGTGCTCATAGGTAGGAACACCAGTATAGACAAACAGACATGCCCACATCAAGACAGCAACCACATGGAGTATGAGCAATGTAATCAGGTGACACACACACATATATGGTGATAATATCCACTCAACATTGAGTGTCACATGTGTGTGACACAAACACGTCAGTGTCATGTAGATTTGCAAATACAACTATTTAAATTGAATTAATGCGATACACATGTATGTTCAGCTGTAGCTCTGTATGTCTCCATGAGTTACTGTGACCTGTCTCCATCATTATGTCTTCCAGGTATGCTGCGTGCAAGGCTTCCCCCTTTTATACTCTTGGAGGATGAAGCCCTCATCCCATACCTACTTGACAATCACGATATCCTGCTCAGCCATGTGCCACAAGATGCACAGCAGCGGGATGCCCTGTGGATGGAACTTTGCAGGAGGGTTAATGATGTGGGTGGCCACAACCGCACATACCAGCAGGTGCGCAGACACTGTACAGACCTCATTAGAGGGGCAAAACAGTGTGCGAATGCAATCGCCAGGGAACAAAGTGCAACAGATGCTGGACCACCAACCCAGCCCCCACTCACATGTACCGAGGAACTACTGGCCAACCTGGGGACACCTGCAGAACCACATCCACAAGACTTAACCGATATTGTGGAGGTGGGTGTCTCTCAACTACTGAGCCTGGAGTTGCCTGATAAGTCAGTACTGCACCTATAACAACTATATTCCATATAGTTGCATGTGTCACTGTACAATATGTAATGTAACATCATATGCAAGGCATGTATACACACATGTCGCATACTATAGTATGCTACTCTGTGTATGCACACATGTGCATACACCATAGTATAGTCTAATGTACTGGTGTATGTGTTATGCACATTGCACCCTGTAGCCTTTATACAGGGGTGGATTATGCTCATACTGCTGTGTTACTCCTATTTAGGTACTTCTGGCATTCTGCTGCGACAGCAGCCCATTGCAGATGAGAGTGTTATTATTTATCAGGAAACGTAATGCACAAATCTATCTGCCATGTGGTCATTCACAACATGTACACATAATGTATGGTCCTGTCACAATATACAGGTCGGACCTACAATGCATCACAGTGACCACTCATGTGCAGCACTTGCAAACTATGTGAATCATCTCACCGGCATGAATCCTCACAAACTTTATTGCCAGATGTGTTGGCAGCTGTGCATACAATGGTGGAGGTACTATTCACTTTAGGGACATACTACAGATCTGATCTACACATGTGGTGAATACAAACAGTACTACACAGTGGGCTGGAGTATGGCCAGCACACAGGTTTCACTGGTGTGGATCATAGCCCTGCTATGAATGTCACACAATGTGATGTGCTATCTTGACATGTCCATGACATCTATTGGCCTGGCTGCTACACTGCCTACCTAACCTGAAAACATATCCCACATACCACCCTTTATCTGCATAACCCTGTTGTCAGTGGAGCATATATGTCATATGGGACAACACAGACATGTGAAATAGATGCCCATCACAATAATTTGGACAACACATGCACACACATGGCCATGGAGGATGGCCAGAGACATGGAGCAACACACACAATAGACGTGTTGTGCTTGTGTGTACACCCTGTCGTACAATAACTACACATGGTTCAACCATGGCCTTTGTATAACTGTCTTAATGTAGATGTGGAACACTAGACATCCTACATGCTTGTGCACATCTTGTGTAGGCATAACATCAATCCACCACATAAGATGTGTTGAACATCTTGAGGGTGTTGCAACATGACAGCAGTCTCCTGCACAATATCTACATCAGGCCACAGATACAGTACATTCCCGTTGCTGGTGTTGGACATAAATGCCATACTAGCTCCTTGTGTGTGTGTGGTACACAGATGTCATGTGGGGCATGGTGTACTGATGTGTTCGCCATGTCTGGCCATAGTTGCCAGGCTGCAGCAATATGGTTTCAGATGTGCAGGGGTGTCATCCGTAAACCCATCAGTGACCTGTGTCACAACTTCCACATTATGGTTTAGTGTGTATACACCTCAGTGACATGGGTCACATTCCACAGTATATATGTATTGTATCTGAACACAGTCATGGCTATGAACCCTGTCTGTAACTCACACTGTATAGCACTAGAGACGCCTCATGATTCCCTGCAATGGCCATGCACATCAGCTAAATTTGCAGTATATCTGTAGGGCGGACAGACAACACTGAATTGGTACACCATTGCCCCACTGTATATTTGACAGGACACCATTGTGTTAAACATGTATGCATGTCATTGCACACATCAGCAGATCACATGTCATACTACATGTGATTATCAAGGTCATATTACACACATCAGGCAGGTGTACTGCTAACCTGTGCTGGTCCACATGGTGTAACACAGGGATGTATGCTAACCACTACTATGATTGCGTAATTTGCATGCCGTCTGCTATGACACATGCATGCTGTTGTGTGCAACCTAGGGATGTATGATAACTACCACTATTATTGTCTGCGCTGCATGCCGTCTGCTGTATCACATGCATGTTGCATGCCTTCTGTCATATCACATGCATGGGTGTGTGTCTACTGTATAGATTGTAATGTACAGTTCTTGTCTGCCCTCACAGGTGATGTAGGTGCATCGCCCTTCTGCGGTACATCTGATGTTAGTGTCCCCACAGACTCTAGCAGTGATGATGAACATATCATTGGGACACAGGTAGAGTTGTCAGGGGCTGAAACTGTGCCATTAGTTGCCATTCCATCTATATCCACTTCATCCCCTCACACAGATCCCATACCTGCACATACCCCATCACCAGTGGTCGTAGAGGAAGGACAGTTGACACGTGGTAGCTTGGAACAGGAAAGTGTGGGGGCTATGGAAGATGTGCCTGCACACCATGGTGTCAGCCAAACTACTGGTGGTTCCCCACACAGGCACGTGGCCAGTGCTGCTCATAAGAGGACCTCTGGCCAACATGCTCCTGCATGACAGAGCGCAGCAGCTGGTGTCACCAAATGCATGTTTCAGGCTGTAATGGAGGCACAGGCATGTGCTGAATGGCACAACAGAGAAGAGCAGAGGCTACAGATGGCTGCTGTCCATTCTTTAAATAACAGCATCCAGGCAATGGTAAATGCTCAACAGCAGATTGCTGATGCTTTGGATAGACGGTTGGGTGACATGGTTGGAGTCCTTGACCGTGGCATGACAATCCGCAAGCATGAGCTGTCTGTGTTGGAACATCTGGTAGGAGTGAGGCATTGGGCACATGGACGTAGGCCTGCTACGTCACCTGTGTCAGGTCTATGTGTACGAGCTACCTCACATGCCCACACCCATAGTGGCGGTAGCAGCAGCAGTGCATCTGGTGCTGTGCTGTCCACACCATGACACAGCAGGCCATGTGCATGTGGCCCAGGTCAGTCCCAACAGAGACACGGTTCCAGTGGACAAGTGACATCAGACAGTACCCAATCTACATGTCTGTCTGGTAGTGCCCGTGCAACCCCTGGCAGGCACAGGTAACATGTCCGTGGCTGGACACCGTGAGCTGTAAAACCTCACCTATACAGTCTGCAGCTGTCAATAATACCCCTGTGTAGGCCAGACACATGGGAGAACTGTCTGCATACATACATGCACACACTGGACACATATGTAGGGCACCACAACACACACATGCATAACATCCACACACACCCAATTAGATCAAAGGCCCAAACCCACACACATGATGTCATCCAATGGTACAGCCTAGGCCTCTGGCAAACATTAACACCCTGTGCATATGATGATGTCTGTGCTGCATCCCTGACATCCACACCATCAGTGCAGGGACATGCTCATATGGTCTGATGCACAGGGTGAACAGACTAGGATGATATGTGTAGTTTACAAATGTTGACGACTGTTGACAGGCAGCAGATATAACATGTGGTACAGGTGTACAATACTGTTAACAGTATGTGTCTCGTGTAACAACAGTGCAGCCTAGGCCTCCGGCAAACATTAACACCCTGTGCACATGATGATGCCTGTGCCACATCCCTGACATCCACACCATCAGTGCAGGGACATGCTCATATGGTCTGATGCACAGGGTGAACAGACTAGGATGATATGTGTAGTTTACAAATGTTGAGGACTGTTGACTGGCAGCAGATATACCTTGTAGTACAAGTGTACAATACTGTTAACAGTATGTGTCTTGTATCACAAAAGTAAATGCATGTTGGTCATGATGTTCTGCTGTTCTTCTTCAGGTCTAATTGCATGTGCCGGTGAATATCAGTGTTTGCAGTTGTGTCCCATATGTCAATGTGGACTACTCACAGGTATGTATGAATATACCAGCATGCACCATGTAGCTGCCACATACCAGTGAGAATGTCCCACGTTACAAACACGTCTACCGTTCCAAGAGCATGATAGCTGTGTATTAAGCTACTGTGGCTACAGATGTGACATCCATAAAGGGTGACATCACAGGTACAGTTACATGGAGTGGTGAGGTAAGAGAGTGGTCAAGCTGATTACAAGGTAGAGGCCAGTGGGAAATGTGATGCCTCAATGGGAATCAGTAATACACGTTCCCATGACAGGATGCCAACACACACAACTGCACCCACACACTCAGGTACTAACAGACATTTATTCAGTGACACTGTAACACACACACACACACACACACTCATGGCTTCACCGACACAATAACACACACTCGCACACAGTTGCTATTGGTGGGATGAGGACCCCTGTCTATGTGCAAATCATCATTACAGTACTGTGCACCTTCGTGACATGCCACAGAGAATACACATGTACAGGTAGTCAGTACGGCCTAAGATCGGGGACATCAACACGGATAGTAGAATGCACTGCCTGGATGGTGGGAGGGGTCTTATCAGTTCAGTATGGTAACATACACCCTCACCCCAGGGACCAGTCAGCCCTACATACACACATTGTGGCATTCAGTAATTAATACACCTATGTCATGCACATACAGATACCTCACATGTGTGAGATACACGCCCCTGCCTATGTCCTGCTTTCTACATTGCAGTCTGTACAGATGTGTACTCTAGTGTACAGGAGAGTGAGTAACAACTGAGATGTATTCCCCAGAATACTTGACATATATGGACACACACGCAACCACACATGCCAGTACTGTGAATCTCAGACTTGCCTAGCTCATGTTATGTATGTCACACGTACAGCAGTATTGCACGCATTACAAACTGTACTGATGCTTCCTGTGCCAACAGTGCTGATATATGTACAAGGGACATCATATCTATTAACATGTGTCAAGTGATTTTCCTTCGCTGTCACCCTGACCGCTGTCTAAGTTGTGTGTTATGTCCTTCAATTAACAAAACCTTTGCTTACTGGTTACACAGGGTATTGTAGGACCACTTGTGACAGACTTGTGAGCTGTCCACAGCAAACATCCATCTGCAAAGATGCCCCACCACTTAGTTATTTCAACACATCTGTCCATACCTGTGGTACATCTTTCTGTACATTCAGCATATCACCATATACAGTTGGCATTGTTGAGGCTGCATTGCAGCTGCATGATGTACTAGGATACATGCCACCTGCATACATCAGCAACTGCATACGCATGTTATCTGAATGTACAACACTACATGTTCAGGTGTGCAAGTCCTACAATCCTGACATTTGGTCATGTTTGTAGGCATTGCAGTTGGTGGATATGTGTAATGACATACATGACACATGGACTATTGTATGATATGAACGGTGACCAGTACAGAGGGGATGTTACCTCTGTCAACATTGATATCACACCTTATGTACTGTTAGCATTCAGCAGCCATGGACCTACATTACATGTGCATGTGTGTAATGGCTGTAGCCACCTGTTTGCACAAAGGACTACAACAGCTATGCTATTTACAGGTATGTTGTGTGTGTGGCATGTACATACCCAGGGCAGGTACATGTATGTCATATCCATACATGAGGGTGTGTACTGGTGTACAGCAACAGACATCTGCTAGTGGTGTACAGCAACAGACATCTGCTAATGGTGGAAAGTACCGAGGGCCCCTGGTATGTGTACAGCTGACCTGGTCACAGACAGTGGTATCATTGCATTGCATAACACATGATGCAACTGTGTCAGTATATGTGTACTCTCCACAGTTGATGTAGAGCTTAGTACAGTACACAGATCAAGGGTCACATGGTGGTGTACTCTTCTGTCATACAACATGTATGGTTGTGTGTTGGTGGTCCGAGGGCATGGTGCTGTCTGCAGTTTACATCCTAGAATGCAGCATGTGACACTGTGTCCTGCACATGGCTCATCTGTGATGCCTTTCATGGGGGGACCGGTCAGTACATGTGAGTGGCCTTTATGTATGTGGTTACACCACCTGGAGTGGTCCGTACCTGTGTTATGGCCCACATGTCTGGTTCTGAGGTATAGGGTGGTAGTGCTAGGTTCTGAGGTATATGGTGGTAGTGCTATTGTGCACTACAGAGACATCGGCCAGGTGTTCCTCACTGCACAGATTTCAGTACTCCCCATTTTTGGATCTACAGTGACCAGCTGTGAATATGGACGCTACACATCTAGCACTGGTTAGCATAAGAAAACAATGCAGTTGTCCTGTAGGTGTATGGGAGTTAACCTGTGTTTTGGACATTTACCTTGGAATGGCACTGTGTGGGCGGATGCGACTTGGGTAATATCCACACTCCCTTGTATCATGGATGCATGTGATATGTGACAAAGGCCTGCCTGCTGTCAGCCATGTCATCCCAGAATGACAGCTGATGTTGTGTAAAAGACTGGTGTCAAATATATGTAGAGCAGCGTTCCCGCTAACAATGACAACTACTAACACCAGAGCCCATTACAATGTGTTCTTTACATCTACCTGTAATAGCATGGCCATGGTGGCCCTCCGTGTTTAGCATCAGAGTGCATCCCAGTCAGCCCTGTGCTACTGTGTGAGCATGCCCCCTGTGCTACTAAGTGTATGAGCATGCCTAGTATATCCTTGTGTAGATGGACACATAGTGCATTCCGAACAGCCCTGTGCTACTAAGTGTGTGAGCATGCCCAGTGACACCTTGTGTCGGTTATGTGCCTCTGTGTATGGGCATGGCCATTGTAACCCTGTATAGTGGTAGTAGTCATCCATTCCACAAATGGGCATACTCCAGGTCAGGATGGATTCCTACTTTAAACACACAGGTTCACAGGTATGTACATCTTAACTGCCAGCATCCCTCTTGATGTCCGCATTCCCAGATGGTCATAATGTCAGCCTTGACATGTGTAGTCTGTGTGGCGCGATTTGTAAGTATGTAGTATTGTAATAGTAATCTGTAAATAGGCAGGTGTTCCATACCCGCCACTGGTGTGTGTGTGTGTGTGTGTGTGTGTGTGTGTGTGTGTGTGTGTGTGTGTGTGTGTGTGTGTGTGTGTGTGTTGTGTATGTCTGTCCCCATTTGCCGGTGGACTCTAAATTGCTTTTAGACTGCTCACACTCCATACATTTCTTATACCCACCGTTAGCAAGGCGATGTCACCCATCTACAAATACACCTCTGGGAGTGCTGTGTCCCAGTAATCTCTGTAGCGCGTTCTGTAACTGTGTAATGCTGTAGTGTAATAAAGTAGTTAGGTCAGTGTTCTAGCCCCACTCTTGCTGTGTGTGTGTGTGTGTGTGTGTGTGTGTGTGTGTGTGTGTGTGTGTGTGTGTGTGTGTCCCCATTTGCCTGAGGACTGAGTAATACCTTTATACTGCTCACACTCCATACATTTCTTATACCCACCGTTATCAAGGCCGATGATGTCACCCATCTACAAATACACCTCTGGGAGTGCTGTGTCCCAGTAATCTTGGTAGCCCATTCTGTAACTGCATATTGCTGTAGTGTAATAAAGCAGTTATGTCAGTGTTCTAATCCCACACTTGCCGTGTGTGTGTGTCCATTTGCCTGAGGACTGAGTAATGCTTTTATACTGCTCACGCTCCATACATTTCTTATACCCACCGTTATCAAGGCAGATGATGTCACCCATCTACAAATACACCTCTGGGAGTGCTGTGTCCCAGTAATCTTGGTAGTGCATTCTGTAACTGCGTAATTCTGTAGTGTAATAAAGTAGTTAGGTCGGTGTTCTAGTCTCACACTTGCCTTGTGTTTGTATGTGTATGTGTGTCCCCATTTGCCTGAGGACTGAGTAATGCTTTTATACTGCTCACGCTCCATACATTTCTTATACCCACATTATCAAGGCCGATGATGTCACCCATCTACAAATACACCTCTGGGAGTACTGTGTCCCAATAATCTCGGTAGCACGTTCTGTAACTGCGTAATGCTGTAGTGTAATAAAGTAGTTAGGTTGGAGTTCTATTCCCACACTTGCTCTGTGTGTGTCCCCATTTGCCTGAGGACTGAGTAATGCTTTTATACTGCTCACGCTCCATACATTTCTTATACCCACCGTTATCAAGGCCGATGATGTCACCCATCTACAAATACACCTCTGGGAGTGCTGTGTCCCAGTAATCTCGGTAGCACGTCCAGTAACTGCGCAATGCTATAGTTTAGTAAAGTAGTTAAGTCGGTGTTCTAATGCCAGACATGCCAAGTGTGTGTGTGTGTGTGTGTGTGTGTGTGTGTGTGTGTGTGTGTGTGTGTGTGTGTGTGTGTGTGTGTGTGTGTGTGTGTGTGTGTGTGTGTGCGTGTGTGTGCCTGCCTGCATGAGACAAGTACAGTGCTTTGTAGTATTCACCGTAGCACATGCCGTAAACGTGTGTTCCTGCAGTGTGATATGGTAGGGGTTTGTATACAGGACATGGCAAGTGTGTGTTTGTCTGTCAGAGTCTGTGTAGAGGTGGCCGTGATTGTGTTACCATTGGATGTTACCATTGGACATGTTTGGGAGTGGGCTTTGTAATTTTCCTATATAGTATCCATCTTATGACACATTGGCCACCTCACGAGGAGTACAGCTGTGAGTCAGCCACGGCACTGTGTTGGCAAGCCATACTCATATATCTGGCAAAAGGGCTGGTGAACTAAGTATGCAGCCCTACTAGTACAAGGTATATGTCCTGCACCCGTGTGCCATGCACATACAACCTTGCCTAGGATATCCCACTATGTTGCTAGTAACATGCACATTGAGGACAGATAGTAGGCATGGTGTGACTGCAGTGGCCTGCAGAGGACATGGCACCCTGTACAGCGGTACAGTAGGCACATATGTGCGGACATTGTGTCTTCACTATGTTCCACACTGAATGGCTGCAACATATGTGGTGCCATCATATGTGATCCACTAAGGCCAGACAATGCTGTACACATGTGCCCTGTATGGACCCATGCCACTGACACCACGGAATACCTATCCATTCTATCCATGCAGGTGCAGGGCCGACCTGCTCACTATAAGGAGGTTTCACCACACCACACCAGGCCAGTACTGGCTTATCGGGGTATAACAGGCTGTGTACACTACATGTGTCTGCCAAAGCAGGTACACCTGTACATGTCATTGTACAGTATTGTGGGACATGCACATCCCAGGCAATGTCCATGTGAAGGACTATCAAACACAGACATGGCATGCATTGCAAAGCTATGGCCCTACAAATTGGTAACCAGGATGTCAGGCCAGATAATGCAGTACCCATCTGTGTGGGACATTGCATACACTACGCCCCTGCACTGCACACCATTGTCAGATGACGCAATGGCAAGGATTACCCCTCACCCAGCCTTGTACAGCCATCTTGCACAGCCAAACACTACACACCCATGGAGCAATGCATACCTGCATGACAGTACTGGCACCCTGTGTCTGAGTGTGGGTTGTGATGCTCCCAACCACAGTCACTCCCAGTATAAACCTCATTGGCATACCAACAGTTGTCAAGCACTTTCACATGCCCTAGCCCATAGAACCTTCAGATATGCCCTGTGGTGCATGTGGTCCTATGCATTACTGCAGTGTGGCAAATTAAATAGTTACATTGTGTATTTGCCACCCTGGCAAAGGTGTCAATGCATGTTCATTAGAGTGTGGTTGTGGTGACAATGGCATCCGTTCACATGGACTGACATGTGTGCCACACCTAATGTATGTCTATTATATCTGTTGCAGATGGCACTCACTCACCTACACACATGTTCTTACAGCACTGCAACATGTCGCCTCTGTGGCGCATGTAGTAACGTCATGCACATGTAATAGTAATGAGTAGTCAGGGGTCTGCCCCTGTACTAGTTAGCGTGTGGCAGATGATGCTTATGGTTAAGTCTCCAAGTCCTTGCCTGGCGTACATTGCCTGTTCCACACACACACTCTCTGGTGGATATGAAGGTGTACACCTGCACAGCAGCAGTATGTGTATTGTAACAGATGGAAATGGTCAGGTGGTGGCCTCTGCATCTATTGCAGTCCTCCTCTAGCTGATTGCATGTGGTACAGCTGTGATGGTGTTCCCATAGCCATCCACATGATAAACACAGTACACTATCTAGGGAAACATGTTATTATCTGGCCATGACAGTCGCTGTGAGTGGTACCTGGATGTGGTGTTCTGACACAGCATCACAGATGATATCTGGATGTACCTCAATCATTTTCCACAGTGGGAAATAGCCTAATGACAGGAGGGTGATGTGCCATACAACTACATTATTTAAGTGTAGCTATGCTGCATTGAGACTACTGCCTGTTTAACATGTGTGTGGTAATGGCTATTCTGCATGTTAAAATACAGACATGACAGTGCTATATTCATGAGGGAACCCCATCTGTAGGGCCATCTGTAAACAGGTCAGTGTGTGCAACCATTTGTTTCCTGTGTTACACACTGAACACACTTCTGTGCACAGCAGAAGCATGGTGTGGGGATTGCAGACAGTACATGATGATAGGGATGTGTTACTGCCATCGCATCCCTGACTGGACATGTGTCATATGAGACAGTGGTATGAGTGACACTGTCACAAGCTAATGATGGGCAAATGTTCATAGCTGCAGTCACACGTCTACTACACATTGTACAGTTGCCATGCGGTATATATGCATGTGTTGTGCTCCCTCTGCAAATGTATACCATCTGTTGTGTTGGGTTGCTGGTGATATCTATGCATACTGTCGTAGGTAATCCTGTATGCTGTTGTCTATCACTAAGCCATATGTGGGTTTAAAACACAACACCATAGGCTGAATGGGTTGGTAGGTCCTGGCAGATCTCCTGTCCCACTTCAGCTGACCATGGCACCGGGCACTAGCACATCTGGGGCCCAGCCATTAACATCAACCTCTGTTGGCTCTGCACCACCTTCTGGTGGTGCCACCACTGAGGATGGAGCATGTTCCCCTTGGGAGCGGGACCAGACAGGTACATATCTGCTGTCGTGCGGTCCTGGACATGTTGCATAGGTGGCTCCCTAAGGGGTTACGAAGCCAGATACACCAGTTCAAGGGTGGAGTGTCACATTTACAGGGTGATGCTGCCCCTCTTGGACAGCCCCCAGCACTGCCTCCTTTGCAGCTGTGTAGGTGCAGTGGCAGTTGCGCATGGCTGGAGACCTCCGTCCCACTGTTCCCATGGGCTTTTGAATGGCGAAGACCCATACCCATCCAGGGTGTATCCCCCCCACATCTGTCATATATCAACCCTGTATGCTGTCATTTCTGTGCTTCTACCTATCCTCCACAGCCATACCTACACTCCTTCTCCAACATCTAACCTCACCTATGGACACATAAGGCCATTCAGCTCCTAGGACACCATCTGCCCTATAAATAGCTGTCCATTACACACACATGCCCACTGGACATATGAAACCCTTGTAATATGTATCATAACATACTACTGTTATCCTCACCACTGTCCCTCAGGCGCACAGCCCTGGTATGCACATCACTCCTACATGGTCCAGGTACATGTGAGGAGGACAACCCCATTGTACACAAAACACAGTACACCGGTCCCTCTATGGTTACCCAATTTACCTTTATCATGATGATGATGTTGCACACAGCACATTGCAGGAATACTGTTCACACATAATGATTGGACAGGTACTGTTGTGTTAATGTACATTACATGCACAGAGTGAGGTATACGGCCAATGTACAACTATTTGCATGTATGACTGACACATGTCTGTCTGAGGGAGTCTTGTGATCACATAGAGCAACACCACTACATAATACAGGCGTCGCTGGTGTTTCCTGTTTGAATCATTTGTAATGCTTTGTTGCCACATGGTATGTCCCTGATACATCTCTATATATGTATGTACTTATATGCTGGACATAAACACTCACATGTACATCTACATGATAGGATACATTCTAGATTGTTGAATGACTGCGCTGTATGATATCCTCTGGTTACAGCCTCTTACACTCGATTGGCCTGTACATTGCTTAATCAATGCAATACTCGCATACTGGTAGCCAAACACACTTACATCCACTCTGTCCCGCACTTTCTAATGCACCGGCATTGGTGCTTGCATCTGTCACTCACACCCCTGGGTGTGAGCGAGGACCACAATATTACCTTATGATGCCTATTACATCATACTACATGACTCCAGTATCGGGATTGGCCACCCATCAGGCGACGGCATCATGTTAGACTGTACAGAATCAGTGGCCTGTCCAGTGACACAATCATATTTGTGTGTACCTCATACAATGTGCTCCCACCTTGTGATGCCTATTACATTGGAATACATGAATACAGTATCAGAAACGGCTGCCTATTAGGTGACGGCATGACGTTCGACTGTACAGAATCAGCGGCCTGTCCAGAGAATCATTCATAATTGTGTGTTCCTCTTACAATCTGCTCCCACCTTGTAATGCCTATCACATCGGGCTACATGACTACAGTATCGGGAATGGCTGCCCATTAGGCGACAGCATGGCGTTTGACTGTACGGAATCAGCAGCCTGTCCAGTGAATTAATCATATTTGTGTGTTCTACATACACTCTGCTCCCATCTGGCTGATCATGGGAACCGAGACCCTGCATTACAAACGAGTAGTTGGGTTGTGGTAGCCACATCCGTCGGACGGGTCATGCTACCGCATACCTATTATAGGTTTGCCACCTTCTCAATTGGCCAAGGTAGGACTTTAGGGTTACCACCTGTCCCACTTTGTGAGGGACAGTGCGAAAATAATCAAGACATAGCACATGTCCAGATTACAGGACATTATTATATTCTACTTTTCATTAATAATTGCATACAACAGTTATTTTATATATGACACTTCTATATGTTATCTGAAGTAGCATAAGCAATTCAAATGCAAGTAGATTAAGCTTTTATTTGTGCAAATAAGTGTAATCCTGTACTATGCATGGCTGTAGGTATGTTTAGTCCTGGAATGCCTGACATTTCTACAGAACATGTCCCACTCTGGCCATTTGGAAAAGTGGCAACCCTATAGGACCTGTATGTAGAGATGTCAGACTTTGCAGGGC
>NC_056730.1:21528651-21586151 GCF_019279795.1 Protopterus annectens
GGCAGGATCTGCCCTTGACAAAGCCGAATTGGGTAGGATCCAGTGTATGTAGGTCCCCAATGTCTTTGTTTATGAGTTCCATAATGATCCTCTCCATAGCTTTGCAGACCAGGCTCGTCAAGCTTATGGGGCGGTAATTTCCAGGGTCCATAGAAGCACCTCCTTTGTGGAGTGGGACCACTGTTGCTGTACACCATTCTTTGGGTACATATCCTGTAGTAAAGCTAAGATTAAACAGCAGCCTTATGTGCGGGTTTAGTTCCTCTTGGAGTTCATGTAACACGCAACCCAGGACACTGTCTGGTCCCATTGATACTGTGTTTTTAGCTTTGGAGAGGGCGGCTCTCACCTGGGCATCTGAGATGTCAGGGAGGCTACACTCTGCTGGGATAGATATTTCTCCTTTTGTGGGGGGGGGGGGGATTTGCACTGAACCTGTCTGTGAGTATGTTGGCAATGTCTGTGGGTTCAGTGTATTTTTTGTCATTTTGGACTAACTCTGAGCATATCTGGGAGTTTCCACCCAGGTTTCTAACATAACTAAAGAAGGCCTTGTGGTTGTCTTTAGTGTCTTTTGCGCTTTTTCTCTCAAAGTTGGCCTTGGATGATTTTATGAGTAATCGTAGTTTTTTGCTAGTACTGATCAGAGATGCCTTCCCTTTTGGGGATTTTGCTCTGTCATGTAGTAGCTTCCTCCTCCTGTTGTAAAGCTTGTAAATGGCTGGTGTCCACCAGACAGGACGCCTGCCTTTGGGGGAATGGGTCTTGGTTTTATTTGGGATTGCATGATCCATGCATTCTTGAAGGTGTCCATAGAAAGCGTTTATAAAGGATTCAGCGGTGTGGGCTCTGGTTTCCACTGGCCCAGGGGCCTTGAAGGATACCACTTCAGTCTTAAGAAGTGTGAAGTCAGCTTTTGAGAAATTCTTCACTGTGGTCCTTTGTGCTGGGGGTGGGGGCGGGATGTGGATTTCCAGTGAGATTAATTTATGGTCTGATCTCACTAATGAGGGGTATACTTCCAGTGTGGAGCATTGTGTCTCCATGTTTGTGATGACCAGGTCTAGTATATTATCTCCTCTTGTGGGAGTAGTGACTAGTTGTTCCATTGCATTTGAGTTTATGAATTCTAGGAACCTTTGGGCTAGGGTGTTGGGGCTTGAGTAATGCTCCCAGTCTATGTTTGGGTAGTTGAAGTCTCCCAATATGATGGTATTTGGAGAGCCATTCATACTCTCCAGTGTCTTCAGGAAGGCTGAGTGGGGTTCCTGAGTTTGAGAGGGTGGTCTGTAGCATGCTACAAACTGTAGGGCAGTTTTACCTGCGGTTAGTTGCAACTGGATGGTCTCCGATGCTTTGTGCATTGCCACTAACCTGGAGGTGTGGGTATCTTTGATGAATATGGATACTCCCCCTCCGTTTGTGGTTCGGTCTAAGTTTTGAGGCCGAAAAGCATGATATGAGGTATAACCTGGTAGTGCTGGGGTGCTCTCAGGAGCCTTGAACCAGGTTTCAGTCACTGCACAGACATCAATGTTCTCCATACTGAGGAGGGCTTCGAGAGCGTGCATCTTGAGGTTTAGACTTCTGGCGTTGAGCAGCATTACCCTTAGTTTTTTTCCACTTGTGTTTTCTAGGGAGGTGGGTTTGTCTTTTGAGCCTTGCCTAAAAAGGCACTATGGGGGTGGCAAGAGCCTTGGCCAATATCCGGAAGCCCAGGGGTGACAGGTGCAAGCCGTCCCTTGTGAAGCAGCGTGGCTTGTCAAGCATGTCATCCCAAGCAGACAGACATTGGATCCCCTTAGAATGACATCAGTAATTGAGCCAATTGTTAAAGCTGATCATTTTGTCTTTGTACTGTGGCATCATTCTTGGTGAGGGCAAGATGCTGCTCAGGGTCAGGGTCATACCGGCCTGGGCTACATAATCAGAGAGCTCCTCTATGTCTCTTTTCATGTAGTCCAGGGAGGTATGTCTCAGGTCATTCACACTGACATGGACAATGACTGTGTCATATTTGTACTTGCTTTGGAGTGACCTGAGTGCTTGTGTTATATGGTGGATTCTAGCACCCAACAGGCAGCTTACTGTAACCTTTTCCTTGTTCAATCTGGTGAGCGGGACGTCAGTGTGTCTGACTATGGAGTCACCCATTACAAGTGTATCAGGCATGTTGTATGGCCTTAAGGGCTGTGACTGTTTGGCACATTGACTTTGTGAACTATGTGTTGCATGTGCTATGTTTTGAGGTAGTGGTTGCTTGGATGTCTGCTTTGGAGGCCTCTGTTGTTTTGGTAGATTTTTAATTAGAGCCTCCGAGTATGTTTTTGTGTGTTTATGTGTTTGGTTTGTAGCTGTGATAGGTCTATGTGAGACTGGGTTTGTGGTGTGTGTGGTTACCTTCTCCTCCTGACTGGTTTTGCCAGTATTGAGTCGAGGGAGCTCAGCCTCCAGTTTGGCTATATAGTTGCATCTCTCACATATATTTGTATTTGTTGGGAGGAGGAGAGGGTTGTCTGTGTACATGAGGCAGTTGTAACATTGCCTCAACATTCCCAGATTCACCAGCTGAATTGGAGAGGACGTCAGTAATTGACCCTTCGACATGCTAGACATGGTGCATAGTTATCCGAACACACGCCTCATCACTTCACTTGCACAGCAGGCATCCATTTACCTGTTGGGAAAAATGCACTACTACACATGTGCCATTCCCTATTCCCTATTGCTCTGGAGTCGTGCTGCATGTTGACTGACTCCGAGGATATTCAGACCTCCAAAGCCTATAGTCCTGGCACATACGTGTGTTCGATTGTCAGGGTGTTCATATGGTCTTCTGGGTTTAGGCTTGTCCGACTGGGGACCAGGACTGCCCTGTACCTAGTTGAAAGTCAGACTTAGCAAGGGGAGATCATTCGTTCCACTTTTAGCGTCCTACCTGTGGTTGGGGATGCAGAGGTGTGCTCACCTATAGCCATCCTGATATATAACAGCACTAACTATTACGGGGATTTCCTATATTGTGACCATATTCATTCTTCACATCTATATCTATCTATCTATCTATCTATCTATCTATCTATCTATCTAAATATATATATATATATATATGTGTGTGTGTGTGTGTGTGTGTGTGTGTGTGTGTGTGTGTGTGTGTGTGTGTGTGTGTGTGTATATCGGTCTGTACATACACATGCATATACACCTACATGCTCATTTACATTTCCCATACCTCTGAATCACCGCCACCTACCATCATGCATACATGCTTGCATACCAGCTTACGTCTCTGGTTGCCACCTTTTCATATGGCCAAAGTGGGGCATTTCGGGACACACATCAGATTTTACAGGCTGACACATACCCACGGTCACTACAAAGGTTAGAACTTTACTTATTTGCCTAAATGAAAGCTTATTCTTGTAGCGGTTTGTTTGCTTAATCTGTTTCTTGTAACTTTGAGTATTTTACATAAATAACTGTTTTATGCAACTGTTACATGAAATATGGGACATATTTCCTACAATCACAGGACATTTGCCATTGTATTATATTTGATCTGGACATAACTGCCCAAAAAGGGACTGTCCCTCACAAGGTGGGGCAGGTGGTAACCATACTTACGTCTGCTTTACAGCACCTTAAGCACCCTATATCTGACTGCCACTTTGCGAATGTGTAAGGTATATATTCCTGATAATGCACACGGGGATACGTGCATCATGGTCAGGTGTTTAATCCCTCGCAAGGTGGGGCAGGTGGTAACCCTAGTTGTGCCTGCTTTAAAGTGCCTTAAGTATCCTTTATCTGACTGCCACTATGCGAATGTGTAAAGTATACATTCCCGATAATGCACGTGGGGTGATGTGCATCACGGTCAGGTGTTTAATCCCGGGTCATAGGTTCTGCAGGACTGGCTGGAGGCTGAGCAGTCTTGTGGACAACTACTGCTCATACAACTTGTCCAGATATATACAGGACTGGACATCGTGTCGTGACACCAAGTCTAATGTTTAGAACAGATGCATATCCCGTGAGGGATATCCAAAAATTGTGGGGACCGATGACCATCTTTGCTTTATGGATGTAAGGTAGGGTTATACATGCAAGGGATACATAGTTTGCAATCTGGAGACTGCCTAGGGTGAGACTGCCTACTAGATATGGGTCACTATGTGCAGATATGGCCGCGCCTATCTAGCAGCCCGAGTATGGCTGGTTTTGGTGGACATTCAGAAAGGGGGGGGGTGGTGTGCTGTGAAGGAGATAATGGGTATTCAGTTATGTATCCAGGTGTGTTGGGGTTGGATGGCTCAGTTCAGGCCAGACCATTATGTGGGTATGTGCTGGTAAACTTTCTGTACATGTGTATTGCACATTTTAATGTTCACATGTTTGTGGGATTGTATTTCGGATGTATATATTTGTTCTATGGTTATCTTCCTGATTCACCCACCGCTCCCTCGTAGACCTCCAGTTCACCTGTTGTGCATCCAACCTAGTCTCCCCTTGGTGAATTATTACATTACCCGTCACCCCCACCCCCATATTCCACAAACAACATTCATCCCTTCTCTATTTAATGGCCCATGGCACAGTCGACAGAACACATTCCGTACACTACATATCTCTAGGATCAATATGGTTGTGAGGTCTACACTAACATTTCAGATCATCCACATGCTGTACTTCACGCACATAGGTACGCGCAAATACTTATCTTTCATGACATGGTAGGTAGACCTAGGTAATATCCATTCATCTATGGGCCGTCCTGACAAGGACGACCTGGACCGCGAATGGGCAGATATTGGGTGAATGCTCTGACCATTGGTAGGGTTGCCACCTTTTCATATGACCTGGATGGGACATTTTCATGGCACACATCTGAGTTTACAGGCCAACACATACCCACGGTCATTACAAAGGATAGTACTTTAGTTTCATGCCTACATATAAACTTTTATTGTTGTAGCAGTGTAGTTGCTTATTCTGTTTCTTGTAACATATAGATATTTTATATATAGACATAAGTACTGTATGGGACTATTACATAACATATGGGACATAATTATGTCCTACTATTGCAAGACATTTCATATTTATTATGATTTTGGTATGGACACACCTGCCTAGAGGGGGCTGTCCCTCACAATGTAGGACAGGTGGTAACCCAAACCATTGGGCTATGCTTGGCAATTGGCGGTGCGCTAACATGATGCATTTTGTTTCCACTTGGTATAACTAGCGACACTACAATGGAATACAGGAACAGGGTTTTAAATATCTTTGTCAAGGGACAGGGACTCAATATTCAGCTACGTGCCTTTGTGTTTACTTCTTATTGTGGTGTTTGCAATGATGTTTTGTATGCTTTGCATACATTTCAGTATCCATGGACACTGACAGGAGTGATTACTATTAGAGGCAGGCTGTACTAGTCAGCATTTTAGGTTGCGTGTATGCAGCCGACATGTTCATGCCTCTGTGCAGCGCTTGGACATGCCCCTGCACTCATACACATTTCCTATGCACGTAGCCATTACGGCAGCGCGGCATCATTAATATGCATGTTGTGCTGCTGCGCCATCTCTACGCCGCATGGTCGGTGCGCAGCTAACACCATCCTCGTGCCGAGCTTCATGAATCCTGGGGTGAATCTACAACTGTTCTCAGTAAGGACATTATTTAGGCTGGGATCTTTGTTTTTGTTTGTCACTATGCCCACAGAATGGAAACCTATACAAAGACCACTGAGTACTGTTTTAAAAGCCAATTTTGGTTGCATTATCACCCACATAACGGAATATGATTATGTGTTGTTTCCTCCAACATGCAAATCCTGGAGTAAACATTTTGTAAATAGTCTTGGTACAATAAACAGCCCAAATGGAGCAGTGGCAAACTGGAAGTCAGAAATCTGCTACTTTGAATGCAAAAATTCATGTGAGATAGTCTGATTATGATGCAAAGGTATACATCTTCCACATCCAGTGCTGGCGTACGGTTCAGTACACTCTTGCATGTTTTTTATCTTTCTTTCTCTGGAAACCAGAAATAATTTTGAATAAAAGTCTGTTCTTGAGTCTTGATCCAGTAGGCTGCAATTTTTATAAGCTGCTCCTTTAACCAAAATCAATCACTATCTGATGAGTAGGAGTGTAACAGATCGGCAGAGAGTGATGGTTCTGAAAATCTACTAAACAAACTAAAGAAACTGCAGAACCCAGCTGTCTGAGGTAATATGTGTCCATGTTGGAACTGAAAAAGTGCCATATGTATTGGGGAAATGATTAAGATTCAGGCAGATGCCTCGCGGATTTTCCTTGTTGCTGCTGGGACCTTCTCTGAAAGCAAGCAGTAGAAGATAATGTTTCTTGAGTTTGTTTGTCAAGTTTCTGTCTCTTTCTTTCTATCTGTTCCTTTCTATAAACGATTCTTTGTTGGCAGGGAAATTCATTGAATACCGAGGGGTACTGAACAACTGTTGTTCATCTATTCTAGTTTTGCTTTGTCTCTTTAAGTCTCATAACATTTCAGCAGTTAACTTAAAAAAATTAATTAATAGCTATTAGGACATCCAGAAGATGAGCTTTAATGTCCTCTGGAGAGACCTCGAATTTGAGCCATGCTTTAAAGTTAACCAAGATGCTGAGAGGCTAATGGTTTTGACACAAGCACACGCCACCACTACTTATATGAATGTCTGATATCACCCCATGACATGACTTATGCCAGCACTAGTTTGCTCATCATTGTGAATGTGAGCCAACAGAATGACTGCAAAACCAGACCAATAACATCTAGGTAAGTCTACTGTTTTTGAGTGTGTGTATGATGACTTATACACTGTTTTTTTGCTTTGGTAAGCATTGAACTAGAACTCAAAAACTTAAATTTGCTCTGGTGAGTGTAGGGCAAGCTTGCCTTTGACCTATATTGGGTTTTTCTGGATTGAATTAAGTTGAGCTGGAGAGTAAAC
This sequence comes from Protopterus annectens, assembly GCF_019279795.1. Lineage (NCBI taxonomy): Eukaryota > Metazoa > Chordata > Ceratodontiformes > Protopteridae > Protopterus > Protopterus annectens. The sequence continues at coordinate 21,535,634 of NC_056730.1, forward strand.
TGCCTTCATTCTGTATGTCTGATTAGCTGACGTCAGTTAGCAGACCTTGTTTTGATTGGTCAGTATGCTCTTTTGTGTTGCACTATATTTTTCTGGGTTGTTTTAAATTAGACTGGTTAGCCTCTGTTTGTGAAAGTGCACTATTAGATTGACTGCAAACCCAGGCCCATGACAACTGGGGTAGACTGAGCTATGCAGAGCACCATGATAGGTGGCACTAGATAGTAGCAAACAGTTTATTTTCAGCGATCCTGTAGGTATCACCCCTGAAATTATTCTGCTATACATATAGTCTTGCATGGTTACTATAAGGGTTGCTATCTGAACCAGTGATGCCTTTCGCTGCACGATCTTGGTGCAATGTGTGTTTAATATCTCTACATGACTGTATTGTTGCACTGCACTTGTTGCCTAACCAGTATAACTGTGTATTTCCAAAACTCATTACAACAATTACTTTACAAATTGTTGCAGCACTATTGATTAGCATGTCATTCACCTCCTCAACAGAAATATTATGTGCCATCCAAGCCAATTTCCTTGTCATGACCTACTGAGTGGCATCTGGGTCTCCTGCTTCACTGGTATATAATACTATTCTGTACTATCCTTGAATTACACTCTTGCTGATATACAGTGAACTACTTTACAAATTAAGATAATAAATCAACAAAATAATCGAAAAACATGTCTTCATATATCATACATTTATCCTCTGTAGCACCATGGAGAACAATTTATTATTACTGTTTCTAATACTACCTTTTTTCCCTTGTGGATTCTATTTACAACATGTTCCTACTAGAACCTGCAGATCAGATTTTATACTATAATCTTATTAACTTTTTTCATTTGCTGGTCCAGAATGAGCTGTGATCTTGCACTTACATGCCTTGTACAGTGTTTTTACTATCAGTGCGTTAAAGTATCTGCAAATCTTATACAGTTTTTTAAATTATTAAATTGTATTGAACCAATAAGAAACCATATTCAAAACAGCTGGTGGTAGTATTCCAGTACTACAGATTTATTTCAGTTATTATACAGGGTTTATCAAATAATTTCAAACTCAATACTAGTGTTTCATATCAAACCAAAATCACAAATACTGTCAGAGTTGTACTGTACACCATACATAGAATCATCTCCGCATGCAGTTTATAAAAAAACTATTTACAAGGTAAACAAGAAAAAGGAAATGCAACCAGGTATTTACCTGAGCTGATTATAACTCTTTATTATATCCTCAATAGATAATTCCTCAGCATTGTTTTCCAAAGCTCACATTTTTACATATTGCCTTATCTATCTTACCACTATTACTCTAATTCTAACTGTCTAATCTCCTTCATTAAATCCTTATTTTCCCTGTCTCTCGTAAGATGTTTCTTCCATTTTTTGATAGTTTTGTTTTTGCTGCTATGATTAACACAGACACTAGTGCTCTCATATATCCTGACTTGCTTATACTGGCCCAACCCAAAATGAACTTCTTCTTCCTAAAGAAAACCTCCTGTTCTCATTTCTATCATAAAATGCACCAATTGTTCACATTCCCAAATGATATGTCCCCATTTACCCCTTTCTCCCATTTTATACCTCTAATATTAGGGTGCAGTCTAGCTAACCTTTCAGGAGTATAAAAGTAGGCATTCCCATGCAAAATTTATACATTTTCTTGACTATCTGGTATTTTTGGGGCTAAATCTATTTGTTCCTATTCCGTATTGTTCAGGGGCTTGCCCAACCTCTCACTCCCTTCTCTTTTGCTTTTATATAGGATTGTGCCATCTGGCTCACAGACAGGACCCAGGAAGTCAGGATCATTGAGGCCCCCTCCACTAAGAGGTGGATCACCAGTGAGGAACCGCAGGGCTTCATGCTGGGACGACTCATATTTGGCATCTACTTCTTAGAGGTAAAGGATAATGTCAAGGGCCTTTGGCTGAACATGTTCACAGATGGCTGCAAATTGGGAGCTGTCATAGAGTCCCCCCATGACACAAACATCTCACAAGAGGATCTATCACAGAGAAATAACTGGTGCCACTTCATGGATTAAAACTAAAACATCAAGAAATGCATTATAGTGCTTTTTGGGAAAACAGCCACTGAGACTATTTACTTCATTGATGGACACTCCCTAAGTACTGACTTGGTAGTCAGGGATCTGGGAATATAAGTAAACAATAATTTTGCGTTGGCCAACATGTAGCCAAAGTAGCAATAAAATCATTCTATGTCACCCAACTTATTAGTAAAGGTAAGGCATCCAGGTCCAAGGAAGTCATATTGCCACTTTATTCGGCCCTTATCAGACCCATTATTAAGTATAATACACCCTTCAGCATATACATGACCAAACATATGCAACTGTTGGAGAGCACATAAAGTTTCTTTGCCAGAAGAATCCAGGGTCTAAAAACATTGTCCAGTATGGATCACCTCAAAGCCCTCTCTCTATACTCTGTGTCCTACAGGTTACCAAGAGGCAATCTATGCATGGCATACAAGGCAGCCTTAAATTCAGCTCTGAAGGATTTTTTGCACATCTGCAAAATGAACAGCATCAGAACCACTGAATCAAAGAATTAAATTTTGCTTGCAACATAGGACATGTTAACAAGATGGATATGTGTCTTAGAGGATCCGTGTGCCCTATCCATGCAGAGCACAATCCATCCCTAACCCTGTTTAAGCATAAACTTGTCCAATGGATGGGAAATTGGAAAATCACTTCTGGTCTGGCCTGCGAGTCTCTAATAGACAGAGGCAGACAGTAACTGTGCCCAAACTAACATACCCTCATAACCTTCAGAAACTTCCTAACATATCCCCCCTAATAAATGCCCGTGATACATAGGGACACAGTTGGGTTGGGTTTGGTTGCACAGCTATGTTTATAAAGGTCCTTGTGATTGTTAGCCTAGTATGTACTTATGAACCTATGAATTTTTATATCAATCCAATCTCTCTATGTTCTTCTTAGAACTCTTTGCATTGTGGCTGTAGGGTTCTAGCTTCTGCAATGAGTTCTACCAGTTTGGACTTATTCATTATCTTTCACTATCTCCTGACTGTTGATCTCTCTCCCATTATATAGCTGCTCCCACCACCATGTGTTTTTATTCCTGGCTTTCCATATACTTGACACCTTTCTTTCCGCTACTTCTTCACATTTCTCTTCTTGATATCTTATGGGGAGTATTAATCATTTCCAGAGTTTAATTTCTCTCTGATTCAAGTTTCCTACTACATGTTCAGTATATTAGAGTGGACTAGTGGTACGCTGTGCATTTTCTAGTGATTGCTGCATCATTAGTCACAGCTGACTCTGATTTTCAAATCCTTGCCCACATATCATCTTTTTCCATTTAGGTTGATATTTAGTCATTTGCAAAATATAAATAAGTCGTAAGTGTGTTGCCCTAAAGTAGGCTTCCAAGTTTGGCATACCCAAGCCCCTTTGTATTTGGGATGCATCACCAAGTGCCTCTACACTCTCTCCCTCTTGCCTTCCCAAAATAATTATTTCACCTCTTCAGTTAATCTTTTCCATATTTTTCCGCAGGTTAATGCAAATAAGTAAAGTACTAATGGGTCTAAGAGCATCTTTACAGCCATAACTTTACTATCCTCCTTCATGAATACAATTTTCCACCCACTTATCTTATTAATCATTTATGAAGTTGTTTCTTTCTACACTTCCTTTGCTGCCTGATGCACATTCCATTTTATCCAGCCTCCCAGGTATTTAAGCTTGTTAAACCACATTAAATATGTATATATTTGCGCCATCTCAAAGGAGGGAACATACTCTGCAACTATAGCCTTGGATTTAGTCTTACTAATTTTATAACTTGCTAACACTCCAAAATATGTAAAACAAATAATGTGAATCTTGTTTTGGCTTTATGTATAGTAATATATAATCTGCAAATAAGGCAATCTCATGCATACCTCCCCAGTCATAATACCTCATATCTGACTGTCTTATTCTCAGATCCAACAGCTTTAAATAATGACCAAAAAGCAATGTGGAAAGTGGACATCCTTGCTTCATTCACCAAGAGAGTTCTATTGCATCTGAGAGTCCCCCATTTCATGTAATAAATAACATGGGGCTCTTATATATTTGAAATATTGTCTTTACCCACTTATCAAGGAAACCTCATCTCTTTAGAGTGTCTCTTAAGAAACCTCAGCTAATCCTTTCAAAGGCATTCTTGGCACCAAGGCTTATAAGTGCTAAGACTTTGGGCCAGATTCACGAAACCTCCGTGTAAGAGTTAATATGTCTTACACGGAGGCTGCAGTCTAACGGTATGACATCAGCATGCCATGCATATTCATGAGGGCATGCTGAATCATACCCTAGGCTAACACGGTCCATGTAGGAAAGTAGGGGGCGTGTCCGAATGCCGAGTTCTGCAAAGGGACACGCCCCCAGAAGAGTCAGAGTCCTGAAAGTAAACACCCACGAGCGAGTCCGCGGAAATGTCAAGGAACACAACACCACACATGACCCCACAGACTATAAAGCCAACTGTAATGTAAAACGTAAAAATAGCAGTTTAATTTTTTTTTTTTATAATTTCCAAAATGTTTGCCCGTAGTTGCACTCATTTGCACGGGTATGCCCTCCACTCAGCCACAGTTAGCAGACATTGAAAAGCATATAAGATCTAAATATGCAAATTAAGCCAAGTAGCAATAGCGTAGTGGTAGAGACGTTGGCCAAAGAGGAGGTAGTCATGGTTCGAGCTCCCACAACATCATTCACCATTTTTATTTAAATAAGCATGAAGCAATCCCCTGACATATATATATATATATATATATATATATATATATATAAAACTATAATTTAAGTAAAATATAATGAAATGGGCCATGTTTTTCTGAAGAAATCCGACATAATAAAATATTAAAAAAGGATCATAATTGCCCATAGCTGAGCAAGGCTTTAACAAGCTGAATATGAGTGCCCATGGGTGAGCAGCGCTTTAACAGGCTTAATATGACTGCCCGCAGGTGAGCAGCGGTTTAACAGGTTTAATATAAGTGCCCATAGTTAAGCAATGCTTTAACACACTTAAAATGAGTGTCCGTAGCTGAGCAATGCTTCACCCAGCGTAATATGAGTGCTCATAGCCAAATAACGCGTCACCCAGCATAAGCCGTTTGCACGGAGCTGCGCACCGTGCCAATCAGCTTACTGGCGGGCAATGTTGGGCAAGCTGTATCAAAGCCGCCTTTACACAGACACACCTCCTAGCTGTCTAGACAGTAGTAAAATAAAAAAAAGCAATGGCCAGGCTCAAACCCAGGATACTGTGCACCATAGTCAAAGTACTGAACCACTAAGCCATGACAGTTGTACTGAGAAATGCAGTATTAGCATATATATAGGAATGAATGTAAATAGAAGCATAACAAAGCAGGTTTTTTAAGCTGATAAATATCCAAAATGGCCAATCACAGATAAGTGCGAGAAAACCAGCATATATAAGCCCCATAGGCAGGAATACACAGCATAACTGATTGTGGTACCCATTTGCAGTCAGGATGGCAGGTGCAGGCGAGGGAAGTCGCTTTAGAGCACAGAGATGGGGTGTTGAGGAGTCAAAATATATGGTTTGGTCCTAGTCCATGATCATGAAGCACAACTCATGCAGGGCCAGGTTCACTGAGGTGCATACAAGGCAGAGGCATGGAACCGGTTGGCACATGATCTCACCAGTGCCACAGCCATTCCGAGGACTGGTGAACAGGTCCGTCACCACCATGCGGACCTGAAGCGATGGAAGGAGGACCAACTGAACCGTTGGATCCAGGAGGTCCGCCGAATGCCCAATGCCCCACTACTGAGTAAGTATCCATGTAATTAAGTATGTAAGAAATGCTATCCTAGCCTGTAGTATGGAGAGGTATGTTCCAATATTACTTCATTTATATTACAGCTGCAGGTGTTCATTCTGCAAATCGGCGAGCCTATGCCGATAGGCTGCTGAGGTTGCGCCACCAGGCAGGTTAGTAATTATTTAGCTGGTATTGTTATAGAATATAAGTAAGACAGATTGTAAAAGAGTTCAGTTTTGTAACCCAGTAATAAAGGTCAAATAAGCCTAGAAGAAAGATTCTGCTAGTATTGTAAGATTAGATAAGTGATGCAGCCTGGAAAACAGTGTAATGCAAACCAGTAATAAAGATTAAACAAGTCTCAAAAAGAGTTTCCACCTGTACTGTAATATCAGATAACTGCTGCAGCCAGAAAATGAGTGGTAATCAATCAACAAAGGATAGACAAGTGTCAAATACATCCTTGTAAATTCTGCCATATGAAATAAGTGAGTCAGCTGGAAATGATTGTTGTAAACCAGTAATAAATGTTAATAAAGCCTAGAATTAAGTACCATTCTGAAATGTAAATATAAAATACTTGAGAGAGTGTGAGAAAGACAGTTTGAAGCTACCAAGAAAGCTGTAATAAGTCTGGAATAAAGGTATACTGCAGTCACTACATAATGAAATGAATGAGACAGCCACAACCAAACAATAATGTGTGAAATAAAATGCAGAACATGGACTGTGTCCGTCCCACAAATTGGATATGTTGTTGTACCCTTGCATTATGGAAATAGTATGGTTGTATGAAATGCTGAACATCCACAGTTGTCTAGACCCATATAAATCAAATGTAGCAGGATGCTGTACCTGAACACAGCCAGATATGAACATATATGAATAAAAATGGAATGTATATTAATGTAGCAGTAACATCCCCATCACCAACATTCCTAATGTTACATACAGGAAACTGTACTAATACATGTAGGGGATATATATCTGCATCTACTAGGAATGTACAGTATATGTATAGGTAGTTTTAGTTGTTAATGTAATATTTCTTCACCTTACCCTATTGTCACAAATGATGCCATTCCACACCAAACCGGGTATGTGTATTCACAATTAATTCCCATGGACATTTGTCCTGTTGGTTCATACATATCTGCATGTATGTTGATGCATGTGCCCCATTCACATATCCAAACCTGATGGCCTGTTGCCACCAATCAACCCTGCATGCTGTTGGAATGTGCACTGTTGTTCTAAATATGCATGTGTTATGCTTGCTGCTCAATGTTCAGAATTCATGGGTGTTTGGTCAATGGGAATACTGATGCATGCTGTTACAACTAATTTTGAATGGTGTTGTTTGTTACTAATCCAAAATGCCATAAAATACTGCTAAACATAGGACAACAGGGAAGGCGGGTTCCAGCGGACCCACCTGTCCCACCTCAGCTGGCGAATGCACCTGGCACCAGTGCCCAGGCCGGGGCCTCCTCCTCCGGTGGCCCTGTGCCACCTTTGGGTGGGAGCGCTGCAGGGGATGGGGCTCGTCCCCCCTCTGCAAGCATGGCAGGAGGAGAGCCTCCACTCACCCTCCATAGGGTGATGCATAGCGAGATCAGGCGGTCTGTGACTGATCCCCTACGCCAGCTTGAGGCGAGGGTTGCGCAACTCACGGGTGTGCCTGCCCATTCTATCCAGCCCCCAGCACAGCCCCGGCCTGGGCTGAAGGCGCAGTGGTAACTGCCTATGGGTTGGGATTTCAGTTCCACTGTTGCCATCTGTGGGCTCATGGGCTCGCGATATCCAAACATCCGTCCCTGTCATTTGTGTTTATCCCCCACATGTGTCATACTCCGCCCCTGTATGCATCTTGTTTGTCTTGTCTGTTAACCTCACTAACCTACCTCCACGAATATACCTACTTCCTGTACCTCACATTCCACTCTCACCTGAAAAAAAAATAAAAAAGGCACTCTGTTCCCACAAAAAAATTACGCCCCATACATAGCTGCCCAATTCGCACACATGTCCACTGGACATGTAAACTGATAATTCTAATTGGCAGTACAACATATTTTGTTGTCCTCACCACTCTCTCAGGGGTGGAAGGTTTCAAATTTCACACCAAATTTCACACTTATGCACAGCTGTTGTTAATAAAGAAATGGCCAGCTATGGGCCTTCCCTACATCCTTCCTGCACATCCCAAGCTTGTTTTCCTATTGTCCTACCCTCTTTGTGCCCCCTTTTTCACCACTTTCCTATCTCCCCATTTTCTTTTCTTTAAAAGAAATTAGCGCGGGTGTTAGCGGGAGTAAGCACTTTTAAGCAGTAGTCAGCGGGTGTGCGTGAGTGTGCGCTCAGCTAAGCGAGTGTTCGCATGTGTAAGCACCATGCAAACCAGCGCAAGCCCGCTTACAACTGCTTAAAAGTGCCTTAGTCACTCTGTATGACAAGGCCTGTCATCTGTTCATCAGCAAAATAAAATTCCCCTGTCAGTCTCGAACCCAGGACCTTGGAAACAGTAGTCTGCATGAATTACCACTGAGCCATGACAGGTATACAAGAGCTTGGTGCTGAAAGAAATATATCATGAAATAGAAGGACTGAATGTAAAGGGAATATAGGAAGGCCATTACACAAAGCTTGTTCTCTCTATGTTTACTGGCAATTCCTGTAGAATTGCATTACAGGAGTGTGATAAGAGAAACAGCCATGCTAGGAGGTAATAATGTTAGAGTAGCACCTTACAAACCCCACACAGTATCAAAGCATGATAAATACTGCGATATTTGAATAGGTATGAGGTCAGACTTCCCAACTGTGACTGATTTACAGGGATGTCACTGATTTGCAAAAAATGTTAGCTGTGCCCCACTGACTCCCTGTGAAATGTACTAACAGTAGGTAGAAAGGTGGGGAATCCCACGTAATGGTGACTGTCAGTAAGTTAAAGTAGACACTACTTGCATGTCAGAAATGGTGTAGTAATACATATGCTCAAAATACCCCACAGTCACAACTGCAGAATATCTGAAATATATCATGAGTGTATCCCACTGATATGTACCTTTCCCTGAGGCTGCTCAAATATATACCTGAGAGTATCTGAGGCCTGCAAGTATTAGCCTGTCTGCTGTTACACACTCTGCGAATAGCTGTAGAATTACTTCCACAAGCATGCCCTCATGTAGGAGTACAACACAGAAATATCAAAGGATGTAGCCATCTAACAAACTAATGACAGTATAGCAGTTTACAAGCACTGCATGTGCCTGATATTCATAATTGTTAGTACAAAATACAAGGTCCTAGTACTGCTCAGCAGCAAAATAAAATACCCTTGTACGTGTCAAACCCCAGACCTTCAGCTCACCAGACTGCATGCAGTGCCACCAAGCCACAGCAAACATATAAGAACTTACTGCTGTAAGAAATATATCATGCATTACAACGACTGAATGTAAATGGAAAATAGGAAAGCCATAGCAACACATTCCAGTAAAGACAAATATCAGGCCTTCAAGGAATGAATGTAAAGGGAAAATAGTGAAGCCATAGCAACACATTGCAAGAACTACTGTTATATACCAGTTAATCCACAACTCCCACAGGAAAGTACATACTCCCATGTAAACAGTGTTAGCATTAGCAGGTGTGGGTTAGCATACACACTGAGAAGAGTGAACTGGAAAAAGCAACAGTCAGGTTTCAGTACAACATGCATTTCAGTGGCTACAACACACCTTAGATATGACAGACATACCAACCTTCTGACTGACACAACAGTGTGCATAGCAAACCAGCATGGTCCCCACATTGCAAAACTGAAAGGCCTACGCCTACCTAACCTAACATTTTATAGTAGTGTCCTGAAATCACAGTGAGAACTGCAATTACCACACAGCAGGCTGCATGTAATTAGTAAATGCTGGCCACCAATTGGTGCAGAGGCCATCACATGCACATGTGCAGATACCTACAAAAGCAGCCTGTACTGCCACTCCACACATGCAATAATATCATTGCAGCAACTGGAGGGAGAGAGACAGAGACCCAAAAAAAAAAAAAAAAAAAAAAAAGCAAGCCATCCAGGCAGCCAGCCAGCAATCCAACAAATCTGTCAGAGACAAAGGTAATGTAAATTACATAATCTAATAATCTACATACTCTGAACCCTCCATATGTGTTAGCAGTCTGTATCTATATGTATATGAAGATGTGCATAGGGCAAGGGACAAACTGCAACTGTTAGTGAAGGCTGGACATACATATGTAGTTGAAGGTTGCTATGTGCACATATCAATGTAGGTTGTAGTGTGTGGCATTGAAAACAGCATGCAGTGTTGGTATATGTCATGTGGTGGTGAACCTCTGTGGGACTGAGCCAGTGAGGCCGGCTACAGCTATATGGCTTGAGGACAGCATAATGCATTATGCACAACAGTTTGCAATATCATTACAGAATGGTATGTCTATATATCGATATACATATATATGTCTAATATCTACATATATATATATATATATATATATATATATATATATATATATATATATATATATATATATATCTATATATATATGGTTCTACCTGAGATAGTCGACACTCCAGAACACCGACAAATCATGGCCAGAAGATCGACAATGCAGAAGACCGACGCGACAGATGAGAACACTGACGCCGAGGATGCTGACATGGGAAAAGGCTGTATAAGTATGCGGTAGTGACGGACATTAGGGTGCGAGTCAGGTAAGTGTGGATATTGACGGTCTGTGGGGATGGGGTGGGTTAAGTGAGTTAGGGTCAGTGCGCGGGTTAGGTAAGTGTGTGGTAGTGATAGTCTTTGGGTTAGGGGTGTGTTAAGTGAGTTAGGGTTAGGGAGTGGGTTAGGTAAGTGTCCGGTAGTGATATTGTTTGGGTTAGGGGCAGGTTAAGTGAGTTAGGGTTAGGGCGGGTTAGCTGAGTATCACGATAGTGACGGACCTTAGGGTTAGGGTTTGTTAGGGTTGTAGATAGTTGTGTATGTGAGGTTTAGTGTGGGTTTGTAGGGATTTTGGTGTGCTTGTGTTGTGTGTGTGGTTTTTGGACAGGGGATGTGTTTTGTTTGTTGATTGTTGTTATTGTGGTGTGTGCAGTGTATGCGGTTTCGTGTTTGTGTACCGTCGGTTATTTCGTTGTCGGGCATGTGAGGTTTCGTGTTTCTGCACTGTCGATTATGTGGTGTCGGTGATTGCGTTGTCGGTGTTCTGGGGTTTCGATTATGTCAGGTAAAACCATATATATATATATATATATATATATATATATATATATATCTGTACATAGACAAAGAGGTCTGTATAGATACATAGAGATATATGGATAGATAGATAGAGAATATGTACATACATATAGATATAATAGACAAATACATATATAGATATGCATTTAGATACATACATGTATACAGATAGATTTGAATGTCTATAGATATGTATATATATGGTTATATATAGCAGTGTGTATATAGATATATATACATATATGTAGATATGTACATATATTTACATACATATATATATATATATGGATATGTATATATCAATATATATATATATATATATATATATATATATATATATATGTATATATATATATATATATGTATATATATATATATATATATATATATATATATATATATATATATATATATATATATATATATATATATATAAAGAGAGAGTGATAGAGGGGGACATGGGGGGCAGATGTACTGCAACAGGTGCCTGGTGACCAAGGCATGGACAGAACACCAGTGTTGATACTGCAGTACCATACCCCATTCCACAACATGTTACCCACTAACTACCACATAGGTGGTTGCCTGCCTATCACTGGAGGTGTCAGAAGAGAACATGGGACACAGGTGTACAATAGCCTCCCCTTTGATATCCAGTGGCACACTAGTCTTGTAATCCCTGTACATGGTATGTGTCATCACAAAAGGTGTGTCAGCTAGGGAAATGTAAGTCAGTGTACCCCTGTACACCTCACAATGTCCTATGCAGTATGTACCTCCCATGAGAACTACAGCAAGTGGAAAGGCCACAGACATATCTAACAAAGACTGATAATGGCCACAAGCACATTCCCTATGCAGACTGACTCACAAAACCACAGCTAGAGTGCCTTGCATACTGCCTACACAGAGGTTACCAGTGCTGGATATACAGAGTTATGTCGCACCCATACCAGTTGTCCAACCGCCATGGTAACACCTCACAATCTGTCCAGCCTACATGACCTATGGCCCTAATCCTTGTCACTGCAGTAAAGAGCACATGCTGGAGGTACAGGTTCCTATCCACAAATATGCCATACCCTGGACTAAACCACCCAGCATTAACAAACAAGGCTCTTTATTAGTAGATGTCAGACATACCCCTGATGAATGTTATGGAGATAGGTAACATGCCGTGTGAGTCTCCTCTGTGTAACTGTTTGACAGGAGCAAGTACAATCACAATGCATGTGTCCCAAGAGGCAGGGTAGCATAAGGCTATGCTGCTGTAGGCCCAGGGCCAATAGCATAGTACCTACCTATGATACAATGCACACACATATGTACTCAGTACAATACCAACTATGTGAGGTGGAATGAGTGTGACACTGACTGTGTGCAAGGTCTGTAATGGTGTGATTGCTCAGTGTGACTTTGTGTCTGTCATGGTAGTTTGTGTCCTCAGTGTGAGGCCAGAGAAAGATGTGTCAGTTATTGGGATACAAACATACTAGATTGCCATATGTTGTGCTGTAGTTCCCTGTGTACGACTGCGGTATAGGTAGGGGTATGGCAGCAAAGACTAGGGTGGATTACCAGTGAAACTGTAAATGTGCATTGCATGCATTGCATGGGATGACAATATTCTCCATCCATTAGCTTGATACATACCCCCAGTGTGAGGTTGTGCATTGTACCTCAAACAATGTGCCGAGTGCTGGTGTATACTAGTTTGTTGTATGGAGTGTGGCAGGCACTGTCACACAGTTGTGGGCTGAGCACTGATATGTGGTAATTTACATGTGTATCCCCTGATAGACAGGCAGATGCTATATATGGCAGTTCAGTGATATCAGTACAGTAGAGTATTACGTGTGCCATATTACCTGCTTACATATTTTTCTTTACCTTCCAGGGAGATGGTGCATCAGCGCAACCTGCGTTATTCAGCTGCAGAGGATGAGGAGATATACCAGAGCCTGGTGCGGGATTTCTCTACACTGTTTTCCAGGACCAGTCAGAACCAGCAGGAGAGGGATGCACTGTGGCAAGACCTTGTCCGTCGGGTAAATGACATCGGCATGCATAACCGGACATATCAGCAGATATGCCATCACTGCAGTGATTTAATTAGAAATGTCCATCAGCATGCGTCTGATATCCACAGACAACAGCTTGCCACAGGTGGTGGGGTACCTATCCACCCCTCCCTCACCAGAGTGGAGGAGCTCCTCCTAAGTGTTGTGGCTCCAGGCCAACAACAACAACATCCACAGACATGTGTCATGATGGAGGCCGGAGTCACCCAGCATGTGGACATGGAGTGTGCAGGTAACATGCCATATCTGTAGGTGACTGTTCTCTGCACTGGTAGTTTATGCATGTGTGAGATGTGTACTGTGTGTGTAGCTGTTATCCTGCCTATTCTTGTGCAAAATTGATATTCTGAATATCATCACTACACCTGTGAAAGCCAACTGTTGTACTACTGTACTGTATCATACTCACAGTATCAATGGCACAGTTGTGGCCACTGACAATAACTCTTTTATTTGTGCAGGTCCCTCTGGAGTAACAGCAAGGCAGCCAATCCATGCTGGTGAGTGTGTAATAACAGTACTATTAATACTAATAATAATATTAATACTAATAATACCCTCAAACAGTATTGTGTATGTGTTGGATTGCAGGTGTGTGTGTGTTTGTATCTGCTGTACTGAGGAGTGTGCATGTGTGCCCGTGTGCCCATGTGCATGTGTGCCCGTGTGCCCATGTGCATGTGTGCCCATGGGCATGTGTGCCCATGTGCATGTGTGCCCATGTGCATGTGTGCATGTGTGCATGTGTGCCCGTGTGCATGTGTGCCCATGTGCATGTGTGCATGTGTGCATGTGTGCCCATGTGCATGTGTGCCCGTGTGCATGTGTGGTAACTCTGTGTACACATTGTAAACTGTGTTTCCTGTCTTCCTCTCACAGGTTCTGGTGTTGCTCTGTTGGCGTGCAGAAGGGAACCTGAAGCCACTGCTGGGGATAGTGATAATGATGATACATGTGTAATGGCACAGGGAGGTGTGACAGGGTCTGTTGTTGGTCAGCCAGTTGACAGTACACATCAGTCAACTCCATCAATGCACACAGTCATCCTGCCGATACATCTATTGTCACCAATGTCCTTAGCTGAGGGACAGCATACAGTGGGCATTGACCAGGGCAATGTGGTATCAGTGGCACATGCATCCCCTCACAGCAGCCATGGCCAGAGTCCTGACATGGTACCACACAGGCAGATGTCCAGGGGTTCTCGTGGGAGCATCCATGGTCATACTGCCCCTGTCAGACGTGCCCACAGAGGTCTTTCAACCTCAGCTATGTTCCAGGCTGTAATGCAGGCACAAGCATGTATGGAACGGTACACCAAACAGGGTCTGAGGGAGCTGAGAGCATATCGCACTGCTATGAATGACACTATGCGTGACGTTGCAGCTGCCATCCGTACTGTTGGCGAGGTCATTGATAGACGTTGGGGGGACTCATTAGATCTGTTTCACAACTACATGTCCATGAGCCAGGGCAATGCAGGACGGTTGAGGCGTCAACGTGGACGTATGCCAGCAACATCATCAGCTGGCAGTCGTCGCGGATGACAACAAACCCGCAGCTGCTCCCATAGTGCCAGTACCAGTCCCAGCAATGCTGGGTCTGTGCTGTCATCAGACTGTCCTAGAAGACCACGTGCACGTGGCTCTGGACAGTCCAAGCAGGGACATGTGTCCAGTCAACAACCCACTGCTTCTGATGACAGTACCCAGTCTGGCTTAGTACCTGATACTGTCCGTAGCACCCCTGCCAGGCACAGGTACCGTGTCCATGGCCAGAGACAGTGATCTGTATGACCTGGCAGGTACAGTCTGTTGCTGTCCACAAACACCCGTATATGGCAGCCATGTGGTGGAACTGTGTGCATGCATACACACAGGCATAATACTAACACCTAGGGCTAACACATACACATACACACCGCATCAACATTGCCCCATGTTGTACTGTTGTCCCTCACAAACACACACACACATACATGTCGATTGGATGTGTCAATGGCAGACTCTGGCAAACCAAGTACACACCCTGTGCATATGATGAAACTGTGCTACCTCCTGCAATCTGTAACACTGATGCCGGAACAGGATAGCATGGTGCTGATGAACAGGGTGACTACATAGCACTGTAATAATATTATCATGTTGTTAACAGTACAGTGTAATGATATCATTGTGGGTATATCCCAGCATGCATGATGCATTAACACTATGATTGTCATTGTAGTTTTTTATACACCAGTGTTAATTCCAAAAGTGTAATGTCTGCACATGTGCCACATGGCAGTTGTGTGTACCTGTGCATGTGTTGTGGAGTGGACAGCACATGTGTGATGTTTGCAGCACACAGTTGCAGGTGTACATTTGTGAACAAGGTGGAGTTGCATTCTCTGCATGCAGATGCGTAGTGCACACATGGCAAGGGTGACATGCACCATGTGACACAGTAGTCATACATTGTAGTTCATATTGGTGGCCACTTTGTGTTGTACTACACATATGTCTCACCTGGGGTCACATGTATGTATGACATGGTTTGACAGTATGCTGTGGGTCATACGGTTTACCAATGTCAATGGTTTGCATTCTGGTGATAAGGCTCAAAACACAAACCCACCTACATAGGTATCACAAGGGATAAGAAACTAGACGTAATGATACTTAATGCCAGACATCTAAACCGCAAGATGCATGCAGTGCAAACCCTACTTAACATGGAGAATGTTGATATCTGTGCAGTAACAGAAACCTGTTTCAAGGCTGCCAAGAGCACCCAAGCACTATCAGGTTACACCTCATACCATGCTTTACAGCCCTAAAACATGGAACAAACTACAAAAGGAGGGTGAGTATCAATAATTGTCAAGGATACCCACACCCCCAGGTTGGTGCCACAGCATGAAGCATCACAGACTATCCACGTGCAACTAACAGTGGGTAAAACTGCCTTCCAGTTCATAGCCTGCTACAGACCACCCTCCTAAACCCAGGAACCCCACTTGGCCTACTTAAGAACACATGAATATATGAAGGTCTTTACAAACAACATTATATTGGGCAACTTCATCTACCCACACATAGACTGGGAGCATTACTGTAGCTCCAACACCCGAGGCCAAAGGTTCCTAGAATTCATAAACTCAAATGCTATGGAACAACTTGTTACCACTCCCACAAGAGGGGAAAACATACTGCACCTGATCATCATCAACATGGGGACTCTATGCTCCAGACCAGAAGTGTATCCCTCACTGGTAACATCAGACCATAGAGTAATCCCACTGGATATTCACATACCAACCCCAGCCCCTGCCCAGAAAACCACAGTGAAAAAGTTGCCTAAAGCAAATTCCACACACCTCAAAACCGAGACAAAGCTGGAATCCTTCAAAGCCCCCGGGCCTGTGGAAAATACGGCCCAGACTGCTGAATCCTTTATAAACTCATTCTATGAACACCTTCATGAATGCACAGATCATGCAATTCCAAATATAACCAAGACCCAATCCTCCAAAGACAGGCATCCTTTCTGGTGGACCCCAGCCACATAAGAGAAAACAATAGAAGGAGGAAGCTACTACATGATCGAGCAATATCCCACAAAGGGAAGGCATCTGTGATCAGTATTGGGAAAAAAATACGGGCACTCATAAAATTGTCTAAGGCCAGCTTCAAGAGCAAAATTGCACAAGACACTAAGGATAATCACAAGGCTTTCTTTAGTTATGTTAGGAATCTGGGTGGGAATTCCCAGATATGCTCAGAAGTAGCCCTAAATGACAAAGAATACACCTAACCCACATACATTGCCAACATCATTGCTGACAGGTTCAGCACAAACTTCTCACCCCCCTCCCCACCATAAGGGCAAATATATATCCCAGCAGAGTGATGCCCCCCCTGACATCTCAGATGCTCAGTCACCCTCCCCAAAGCAAAACACAGCATCAATGGGAGCAGACAGTGTCCCAGGCTACATCCTACATGAACTCCAAGAAGAACTAAACACAAACATAAAACTACTGTTCATTCCCAGCCTTACTACAGGATATGTACCCAAGGAGTTGCATACAGCAACAGTGGTCCCTCTCCACAAAGGTGGTGCCTCAACGGATCCTGGAAACTATCGCCCCATATGCCTGACTAGCTTGGTCTGCAAAGCTATGGAAAGGATCATCATGGACCTCATAAATAAAGATATTGGGGACTTACAGACACTGGATCCTACACAGTTCGGCTTTGTTGAGGGCACATCCTGCCTCTTAAACCTGGTCGATGTCTTTGAAACAGTCACAAAGGCCAGTGATGAGGGGAAGGTGGTCAACACAGCCTACCTGGACCTCGCAAAAGCCTTCGATACAATACCCCACTCGGGCATTATAGAGACGCTCACCAGCATAACTATAAACCCCTATGTCACTAGATGGGTTGCAAACTGGCTCACGGACAGAACACACATGGTCAGAATTGCTGGAGACATGTCACACTCCAAACCGGTTGCAAGTGGCATCCCACAGAGGTCAGTCCTGGGACCTCTCTTGTTTGGTATATATTTCTCGGAGGTACAGGCCAACACAGAAGGACTGTGGCTGAGCAGGTTCGCAGATGACTGCAAACTGGGTGCCATAATCAACTCACCAGCCAACAGAAGCATCCTACAAAAGGGCCTCATAGAAACAGACAACTGGTGCCAGAGCCATGGCCTCAAGCTAAACGCCAAAACGTGTATAGGCATCCCCTTTGGCAAAAACAAAGTGCCCACAAATTAACACATAGGTAGTAAGCCATTAAGTACTGTAGACATGATTAGGGACCTGGGGACCTGAGTTGATAGCAAACTCTCATTTGACAACCACATGGTTGTAGTGGTTAGACAGACAGTTTCTATAGGCCACCTAATCATGAAGGGATTCACAGCTAGATCAGAGGAGGTCATCGTGCCTCTTTAGTCATCCCTCATCAGGCCCATAATTGAGTACAATGCCCCTTTTGTGGTGTACCTTACCAGACACCTGACCTGCAGCAACTGGAAAGTCCCCAAAAGTACCTCACCAAGGGGATCAAAGGGCTCGAACAGATGCCTGACATATAAACCATGTCTAACCTGGAATTAATGGACATGCTGCACCTCAGAAAATCCAAATTCCATGGAGCTATGCGCCCATGACACTTGGACCTCAGCACTTAAATAAATAGGACATGCTGGAGGGACAGATTCATAACCCAGAGGCTCCCTTCACTCTGGAATAAAATCACAGTCCAGGTTAGGCAGAGTCCCTTAATGATTCTCTGCAAGAGGAATGTTACTGAGTGGATGGGAGATTGTAGGTTTATCCCGGGTATCACTTCTGTGTCACTGTTACACAGAGGCAGAGTATACTAACCTGGAAAAAGGGCATAGCAAAATTCATTTAAAATGGGTGGCGAAAGCCAAACACAGTCTGGCTAATCTTATAACTGCCCTAGGGCAGACAGCCTAGTATGAACCTATGAACCTATTACATGATGTATCCTCAACTGATACACAGATGTAGGAAACCCAGTGTCAGTGATATCCCTGCAGTACTATACTATACCAGTAGCCATTCTTACTGAGCCCCACACATCCCTGGGAAGAATACTGTTTGGCATATAGCAGTCTCATGTACATGCCAACACACTAGGGATATGTTCATCCACGACTGGAAATGCATACAGTGGCCTACAATGCATTCTGCACATGACAGACATGACCACCATGAGGGTATCATACAGACAGATACCTGTTGTCCAAGCCATGCTCTATTACTGTAACGCAACTGTAACTTTGTCACCAGCATGTACTTAACATAGTATTCCAACAGTACCATGTAGGTGGCAGCACCCATCATGTAGAACAGGTAATGGTGTGTACATATGGACAAGTTTTTTCTTGTCTATCCTGTGATATTCACATTTCCAAAGGTATTGTGCAGTCCCCTGGTGTATCGCCTAAGCAAGAAGGTGTCTTTATGCATATCAGCAACAGTTGCCATACACCTACACTGGATGTCCATTACTCACAGACTTTGCTGTGTTATAACATGTGTGACATATACTCCAGACATGAACCCTCACCCACATTAATATATCACAGCTTTCATGAGTGTGTCACCCAGTTGGCCTAGGACACAGATCACTGCAATAGCCTGCATTGTCAACAACATACATGTATGGCGTATGGTCTGGGAATCTGCAGCACATGCTGGCAAAGGTAACAACTGTATTCATATGAGGCAGGCTTCACACATAGGAACTATTGAAGGTCACAGGTATGTATCTGTATGTGGCACACACATACCTGATGTGTGCATTGAAATTACAGTTATAATTATATGTCATACAATAATAAAAGCAAAACCCACCACACATTGACAAACTGTGTGACAAACACACACATGGCATTTGTAGGATTCAAACCCCTACCTAACTATGTTATGACACTTGAGAGAGACACATTAGCACAGCGTGCTATTCGCATTATTGGGTGGTTTCCCTTCTCCTGCTATATTTATAGGGTGCTGATATCATTAGCCCTTACAAAGAGGAATGAACATCATGTAGTGTGTTATTCCAGTTGTCAAAAGGGCCATTTCCTTCAAAGAGAATTGCACACATGCACACCTCCCCCGACTGCTATATTGAGACATAAGTGTGTGCGCATGCCCAGTTTAGGCTTTCCATGGTTTGTTGCATGACATATGTCTCATTTATCAAAGTGTGTGAGCATGCCCAGTGTGACCTTTCCATATGTTGAGATCTGAGGTCCACTACATTTGTGGTTGTGTGTGAACTTGAACAATATTTGACATTTATAGTGTGTATGTTGGAAGTCATGTTGTGTTCTTACTGCCCAACTGCTTTGTGTCTGAACCCAACAGGGATTATGCTGTGCCTGCAGGGTTTCCATGGGATAGTTTGCATACACTTGTCAACATTCTTTCATACTGACCAAACACTGTAATGTTGTCATAGTGTAGTGGTTCAGTCCTTTCACTGCCCAATTTGGTGCACAGTATCCTGGGTTTGAGTCTCATCACTGCTTTAAATATTCATACTGAGCACACCAGACTGGTTAAGGGCCAGTTAGGCAAATCTGACCATGTTGCATTTTGTTCAGCTATGGCCTACATAAACCAGGCTTGTCCAACATTACTAGTGTATTCCGCAACTTGGGTGGACATTGACAAACACTAGGCTATGTGCCCTAGTGCATTTCTAATCCTAGTCAGAGTGTGTTTGTCCTTCAACACACATTTTAACTGGAGTTTGCCATGACATTTTTCAAGGTTAGTATACTGTGCCTCTGTCTAACTGTGACATAAAAGTGATACCCAGGGTAAACATACAATCTGTCATCCACTCATAAAGATTCCTCTTGAAGAGAGTCAATGAGGGACTCTCTGGCTAACCTGGACTGGGAGTTTACTCAAGAGTGGAGGGAGCTTCTGGGTTATGGATCTATCACTCCAGCATGTCCTATTTATTTCAGTGCTGAGGTTCAGGTCTCTCATGTGCATAGCTCACTGGCATTCAGATTTTACAAGGTGCAGCATGTGCATTGATTCCAGGTTGGACATGGCTTTATACATCAGGCACAGATTGCCTCTGGGCAGGCAGTATGCCACTGTGTGGAGCTGCAGTTTGTTTAATCAGGCAGCACATGGCATCTGTTAGAGCCCTTTGATCCTCCTGGTGAGGTACTTTTGGGGTCTTTCCGGTTGCTGGAGGTGTCTGTTATGGTACATCCCACAAGGGGCATTGTACTCAATTGTGAGCCTGATGAAGGATGACTGAAGAGGCAAGTTGACCTCCTCTGATCTAGATGTGAATACCTTCATGATTAGGTGGGTATATGAAATGTTTTTCTGACCACTATGGCCATGTGGTTGTCAAATGCGAGATTTCTATCAAGTTGTTTCCCCAGGTCTCTTATTACTTCTTCTGTACTTAATGGGTTACCACCTATGTGGTAATTGGTGGGCACTTACTTTTTGCCAAAGGGGATGACTATACACTTTTTTTGCGTTTAGCTTGATGACATGGCTCTGGCACCAGTTGTCTGTTTCTATGAGGCCCTTTTGTAGGATGCTTGTGTCAGCTGGAGGGTCAGATATGGGGCCCAGTTTGTAGTCATCTGCAAACTTGTTCAGACACAGTCCTTCCATGTTGGCCTGTACCTCTGAGAAATATATACCAAACAAGGGAGGTTCCAGGACCGAGCCTTGTGGGATGCCAGTTGTAGCTGGTTTGGAGTCTGACATGGCTCCAGCATTTCTGAAAATGTCGGTTCTATCCTTGAGCCAGTTTGAAACCCATCTAGTGACATAGGGGTTTATATTTAAGCTGGTGAGCTTATCTATAATGACCAAGTGGGGTATTGTATGGAAGGCTTTTGCAAGGTCCAGGTAGGCTGTATGGACCACCTTCCCCTCATCAATGGCCTTGGTGACTGTTTCAAATGACTCAACCAGGTTTAAGGGGCAGGATCTGCCCTTAAGATAGCCACACTGGGTAGGGTCCAGTGTCTGTAGGTCTCCAATATCTTTATTTCTGAGGTCCATGATGATCCTTTCCATAGCTTTGCAGACCAAGCTAGTCAGGAGGATTCTGGGGTGATAGTTTGCAGTATCCATTCAGGCACCACCTTTGTGGAGAGAGACCACTGTTGCTGTACACTGCTCTTTGGGTACATATCCTGTGGTAAGGCTGAGATTGAGCAGTAGTTTTATTTGGTGTTCAATTCTTCTTGGAGTTCATGTTGGACGCAGCCCGGGACACCATCTGGTCCCATTGATGCTGTGTGTTTTTCTTTGGAGACGCTGGCTATTACCTGAGCATCTGCAATGTCAGGGGGCCAGCACTCTGCTGGGATAGATATTTGGCCTTTTGGTGGGGGGGGGGGAGAAGTTTGCACTGAACCTGTCAGGTCGGATGTTGGCAATGTCTGTGGGTTTGGTGTATTGTTTGTCATTTTGGACTGATTCTGAGCATATCTGGGAATTCCCACCCAGGTTCCTACCATCAGTAAAGAAAGCCTTGTGATTATCCTTAGTGTCCTGTACAATTTTTATCTCGTAGCTGGCCTTAGAGGATTTTATGTGTGGCCATAGTTTTTTGTCATAATACTGATCAGAGATGCCTTCCCTTTTTGGGTTTTGCTCTATCATGTAGTAGCTTTCTCCTTCTCTTGCATGGTTTGTTAATGGCTGGGGTCCACCAGACAGGATGCCTGCCTTTGGAGGATTGGGTATTGGTTTTATTTGGGATTGCATAATCCATGCATTCCTGAAGGTGTTCATAGAATGCATTTATAAAGGGTTCTGAGGTCTGGGCCATATTTTCCACAGGCACAAGGGCTTTAATGGATTCCACCTCAGTTTGGAGGAGTGCAAAATTTGCTTTACACATGTTTTTTACTGTGTTTTCTGGCCAGGGACTGGGGTCGGAATGTGAATATCCAGTGAGATTACTCTATGGTCTGATCTTACCAGTGAGGGATACACTTCTGGTCTTGGGCATGGAGTCCCCATGTTGGTGATTATCAGGTCCAGTACATTTACCCCTCTTGTGGGAGTGGTACCAAGTTGTTCCATAGCATTTTGGTTTATGAATTCTGGGAACCTTTGGCCTAGGGTGTTGGAGCTAGAGTAATGCTCCCAGTCTATGTTTGGGTAGTTGCAGTCACCCAATATAATGTTGTTTGGAGAGACCTTCATATTTTCATGTGTTCTGAAGTAGGCCAAGTGGGGTTCCTGGGTTTAGGAGGGTGGTCTGTAGCAGGCTACAAACTGGGAGGCAGTTTTAGCCACTGTTACATGCACATGGATAGTCTGTGCTGCTTCATGCTGTGGCACCAACCTGGGGGTGTGGGTATCCTTGACAATTATTGATACTCACCCTCCTTTCGTAGTTAGTTCCATGTTTTGAGGCTGTAAAGCATGGTATGAGGTGTAACCTGGTAGTGCTAGGGTGCTCTTGGGAGCCTTGAACCAGGTTTCTGTTACTGCACAGATATCAACATTCTCCATGCTGAGGAGAGTTTGGACTGCATGCATCTTGCAGTTTAGACTTCTGGCATTGGGTAGCATTACTTCTAGTTTCTTATCCCTTGTGATACCTATGCAGGTGGGTTTGTGTTTTGAGCCTTACCTATTCAAGGCACTATGGGGGTGACAACAGCCTTTGCCAGTATCCAAAAGGCCAGGGGTGATAGGTGCAAGCCATCCCTAGCAGAGCATCGTGTCTTGTTGAGCATGTCATCCCAGGCTGACAGGCATTGGATCTCCTTTGAGTAACAACACTACTTAAGCCAATTGTTGTAATTGATCATCTTGTCTTCATATTGTGGCATCATGCTTGGTGAGGGTAGGATGTTACTCAGGGTCATCAAGTTTGCATAAACTACATGGTGTTACATTGCGTAACACATGGCAATCATGCCTCAGCTGGTGCTGCAGGGCTGCCTATGTTGGATGCACATACTACACTCCCTGTACATGTTTGGAAGCAGGTTGTGTCAACTTAGGCATCCCTTTTACTATATGTGTGAGTCAGAGAGAGGTATCATTTCCAGGGTTCCTACTGAGCCAGTGTATGTGCTATGTGTTGCCTCTTTGCCAAGGCCAAGGCATACTGGGCACGCCTCCTTCTGCCTACTGGGGCAGGCTCAGGTTGTTCCTCCTCCGAGTCATGCTCTGCCTGTGATGGCCTTGGCACTGGTGGGGGGCTGTTTGGCCCAGGCCTATGCTGGTCCTGCTGCTGCTGTTTTCACAGGATCATATTATGCAGCATAGCACATACCATGACAATTTGGGTACATGTAGTTGGTGAGTATTGCAAGGCTCCACCAGATGTGTCTAGGCACCGGAACTGTGACTTGAGCAACCCAAACACACGCTCGATTACATTTCGTGTTTGTGCGTGTGCCTCATTATGGCATTCTTGTTCAGGTGTGTGTGCATTTCTGATGGGTGTCATCAGCCACGGCTCCAGTGCGTAGCCAGCATCCCCCACTAAGTGACCATGTGGGATGTCCCCATTGGCAAATGTCTGTACAGCTGCGTCAGATGCCAGATATGGGAATCATGGTAGCTTCCAGGGCAGCCAGTACACACATTCATTACACGGGGCATCACACACAACCTGGCAGTTGATGGAGGGGAAGCCCTTGCGGTTAATGTAGGCCCTGCCCCACTCACCGGCTGGTGCTTTGATGCGTATATGCGTGCAGTCTATTGCACCCACTACCTCAGGGTATTCTGCTATTTGCTGGAAGAGACGCATATTGCTGGCCAATACCTCACGGGAATTGGGGAAAAATACATGATCACCGACATGTGCTGACATGGCATCCAGGAACTGGTGCAGTACCCTGGATGCTGATGCCTGTGATATCCCCATCATATCACCAGTTGGTCTCTGAAAGGTACCTGTTGCTAGTATTCTTAGGCCAACACATACCTTGGTTTCCACTGAGATGGGTTCCCCTCTGTTGGTTCTGTGTGTGAGGCGTGGCCTGCACAGCGCAACAATTTGCTGCGGGAGGTCTCTGTCCACTCTATAGTGCTCCATCTCCAGCTCATGGAACCCCTGGTAGGTGACCCTGGGCCTGTACAGTCTTCCCTGTCTCCTCACTGTGGGTTATCCAGCAGCATTTGCATTGTCAACACCCTCAGCATATTGCATATGTCACCTTATAACAGCAATGGCAGCCCCTAGCAGTTTTTGTCTGAGTGAAGCTTTTTCAGTTTTCATTTCCAGTAGCTTACTCCGGTGTTGCAGTGTCTCTTGAGAGAAACAAACTGCACTGTTGTTTACAGAGTTTTAAGTGCTGGGCTGGGCTAGTGTTCTGCCTGTGTAATTGCCTGATTTTGGTTGTTTTCACCTGCTAGCTCTACTTGTATTACCTGGTAGCTTCCTGCATGTGTTGTGCTTCCTTTTTCCTTCTGTTTCCTCAGGTGGAGCGACGCGCATACAAGCGCAAACACGCTCACAGCAGCTCACACGTGCGCACACATGCTTAGACAGACTAAAACTTGCTTATTTGGGTTAAAACGCGTGCACACTGGCACAAACTGGCTTACAGGTCTTTACACAGTCTTATACATGCTTACTCCGGCTTAAACGCGCGCACTCACGCTTCCACGCATGCACTTTGTCTTACTCAGGTTTACACGCGTGCACACGCGCGCATGCTCGCTCAGCAAGAAACTTTGGTGTTATCCACAGTATACACCTTCCGTTTCTTGGACTTTCCTGGCCTACCTGTTGACACACCTCTTTCCATGATGTCTAACTGACACCTAACACATGCCACTGTCTTCCAATGAGCTTCACTACTTTCATACATACCCCCCTGGTGATGTCACCTATCTTCTACTCTGTTCCTCCCCATATCCTACTCCTACACTCCACTGACAGTGCTCATTTGCTATGTAAAAGTGCGATTCACTATCCTAACACTCATTTACATATGATTGCCTACTAATCAAGCAAAGAAGATGTATGCACAAGCACTGAAGTCCAATAAACTCTTCTTAACTGGAACAAATACGCCTCACTTGAAACACAAATTCTTTTTATTACTTTACCAAAGCTGTGAAGATGCACGAACAGACGATAAAAAATCAAGACACAGATAAATCCAAATGGAAACCAAAGTGAATCAAGCGCTTTCACCCGTAACCATGACGGGCTTTTTCAAGATGAACCACCAAGGAAACCTTGTATGCTTATATGTTTTTTATGCTTTGATACTCCACTATTTACATTTTTATTATTAAAGGTAATTGCATATATATATTATTTATTATTTATTATTTTTAATAGATTATTATTTTACAATATTTATTTCATGATATTTATTTTATAATATCTATTTATTCAATTGACATCTATTTTAACATTCAGATTAACAATATTAAGAATTAATTTCGCAAGCACACAACTTCATTATAGGTAGGGTTATGTACTGGTATTAATTATTCCGTGGTCCTGTAAAAGCACTAGAATACACTTTGGTTAACATATTAGCAATAAAGGCAACATACAAAGTATTTTTCAACTAGAATAACTAAGAGTAGTAGAGTAGAAAGTATTGTATATAGTTCTCTTAGCATTTTGTTACTTTTTAGCATTTAGTTATTTTCACGAAGTAAATATTGAGAAATCACGGCAACCGCGAGGCATGCAAACATCTAAAGAACCTAGTTAGGTATTCAATTCAATTCTAGGAGTTTTTAAATGCAGATTTTATTTGTTAAGCTGTTGGGATTTTGGTATATAATACCAATAATTGAAAAAGAAAAAATGTAAAGTTTTTAATACACGTGCTTTGGTGTTTCTTTCTGTCAAAACAGGTTCACTGCACATATTAATTCAGAACACTGATAATGCGATGTTGCTTTAAATCATTTAAACAAAAAGCAATGCCTTGCATTTGAATTGTTATAATCTAATTTGGCACACTATTTTAATTGTATAATTGATTTTGATGCCTGCATATAAGCATACAAGGTTTCCTTGGTGGTTCATCTTGAAAAAGCCAGTCATGGTTACGGGTGAAAGCGCTTGATTCACTTTGGTTTCCATTTGGATTTATCTGTGTCTTGATTTTTTATCGTCTGTTCGTGCATCTTCACAGCTTTGGTAAAGTAATAAAAAGAATTTGTGTTTCAACTGAGGCGTATTTGTTCCAGTTAAGAAGAGTTTATTGGACTTCAGTGCTTGTGCATACATCTTCTTTGCTTGGTGGGACTTAGTTCGTTTTTTAGTGATTGCCTACTAATGCTTGGTTACATGTCTTAGACTGGGCTTCTCCCCTTAGCAACCCCTACTTGGTGGCCATGTTGTCTTCAGCCTGCTATTCCCTTACATTGTAATTGGACAATTGTCATAAATTCCCTGTTTGTGGCTCTTATTGCCTTATTTTATGATTTTTTAGTACACCTTGTTTGCGTGACACTGCGCTACGCTTAAACATGGGAAATTGGTGAAAAAAAATAGTTTTTATTTTAATTTTGCATCAAGGAAACTTTCCAATGGCCGTGTATTGGGCCATTGGCATGCTTCCTCAACCATATGCAACCTTTATTTGGAGCTGACAAGGCTCCATTGTGCTATTTGCAGAACGGTACTCAGTTGTCAACTGAGTACATTTCTGCAGCTAACACGTCTCCTACTCGGACAGGTTTCTGCTTCCTGGATGGCAAATTTACCTCATTTGCATGCCTTTTGGCTGCAAGTGAGGTAATTTGCATATCACAGCCCTCTCCATGTAGGAGATGTGTTAGGAGCTCTGTTAGATGCCCCTACAGGCTGTTCGTGGATAGCTCGTTGGACATGATGGTTGCATGGAGTCTTACTCTACTCGTAGACTCAGTGCAAGCCATCGTGAATCTGGCCCTTTGTTTTTATCTTTATCATCTTGCTGTATTGGGGTGTCTTAGTTATATTGTAAAAAGTATTCTCTCCTCTATAATGCCACACTGACTTAGATCTATGACCCTGTCAGCAGCTTGGACATCCTTTTTGCCAGTATAGTCATGAATATCTTATAATCATGGTTTAAGATTGAAACGGGTCTATACAATGCAGGATCCAATGAATTCTTACAATCTTTTGGGATTACTACCACTGTTGCCTCACTCCAAGATAGAGGGCTAACAACATATTTTAGCATGCTATTAAACATTTTATACCATGTCCTCTGGATTAAATATTTCTCTCTCTTTCAAAATCCAATAGGAAACCCTTCATATGTTCCCATAAACATAAGCATTTAATTGCAGTCCTTGACACATCCATCAACTAATTCAGATCATGCACCAATGAAAACTAAGATTCAAATGCAGATTAATGACATAGAAATGATTCAGTCTAGCACAGTTATTGTATCTTGTGGAATAATATGTAAATTCTGTCCAAGTTCCTACTACTGAATTCATGTCTTTCATACCAAATATTTTCAAACGTTTCTTTTGTTATATTTTCCATTCTAGGACCCCATGATACATCCTTACTATTGCAAATCAAGTTCCAGTCCATACTTATAAGTAATATTCCCTGCTTAAACCTAATTATTTCTCCCAAAATTTTCTTAAGTGCCATTACAGCTGTTTTGATGGAATATAAGTACATGCCAGAAAAAACCCTCTTCCCTTGCCAATATCCCCTTACCACCGCAAATCTGTCATTATTGTCTTTTTCTCCTCTTTTATCATTATTGGAGACCCACTAGTAATCTGTATCACTCCCCATTTCCATTGTCCTGCATATTCTGTTGAATATCTATCCTGAAATTCTTTCTTTATTAAATACACATGCTCAATTGTTTCCAAATGTGTCTCTTGCCCACTGTATTTCTTAATAAACGCCAATATTCTTTGGTTTTTGCCTATACCTGTGAGGCCATTTACATTCTAAGAAAATAAAGATAGATTATCTGTTATGATAAATAAAAAAATGTTGTTCCCACCTAGGATACACAACAGGTTTTTGAATGTAAATTTCCTGCTTTTGTCTTACATGCATACACTAATATTTGGCACGACAATATTTTATACAATTGTTTCTTCTCATCTCCATTTGAACCTATGTCACATTTTTAAAGACTTTTTGCTTTAATAAAACTTTCAAACAAAAAGCTAAATAGTTTTCAGAACACTTCCAGCCTCTATTTACTTATGATAAACTCACAAAACTGTGTATATTTTCAACAAATGAAGTTTATCCTCCAGATAGGAACAAATGCCCCATAACAATAGCTGTACCCACAAGCATAACCTAATCCTAAAGTAAGGTCACTCATGCTAAAGTGCATGTTACTGCCTATGTCTCCACTTAAATCAATTGCTGTCATTTCTGTTCTTATCTCTATTTCCTCCCAGATGTGAAAAACAACTTGCATGCTTTCAGAAAACATTAACTTTTAGCTCAAAGAAAAAGTGCACTGGCTATTTTTAATAAAACTAAATTGTGCACTCTTCTATTAAATGGATTAAAAGCAAAATGACTGCAGTGGAGGCAACTGTCTCTTATTCACTTCCCATAATTTCAAACTTTATTTTTCACCAAACTGCTTGACACTGTACCTTTAAATTTTGGATTTCCCTCAGCAAAGAATGCTTAAAACTCTCAAGATTAATTGCTTTCACCTGCAGACAGCCAATCTCCTTGTAAAAATCATCAGTAACGAGGAAAAAAATCAGCTAACAACTTTGTAGGTGGATGAAGGAATCTTTGTAAATTTCACTCAGAACAGAATGTACAGAATTGCCCTGGCCAACTGCCTTTAGCTGTGGACTTCTTGTCTGTCACTGAGAACATTTGCTAATGGAAAAAAACAGGCTAGTATCTTTCAGATGCAAAAATGTAGCATTTTATGGGTTTCATTATTTTCTCTTTTTTTTCAAGCCTATTTACTTACAAACTTTCTTATAGCTTAAGCCAATGATATTAGTCTAGGTAGCCACCCTTAGAAAGAAAGGGAATTATTATCTTAATTCTACATATAATATAATCAGTACACTTTTACACTCCACCCCTACCCAAGCTGCTCAAGATCACAACATTGTAATTACTTAACCTTGCTTCTGTTCAGCCTTTCTTCTCTTATTATACTGTAAAGCGTATATTTCTTAGAACTAAAAAGTACTTGTTTGTTTTACTCTCCTTAATACATACAACAGTCACTGTAAGGATGCCCCTTACATTTAAAATACTCATACTGCACATTATACAAAACTGATTTACAATATAATATGCAGGTTATATCATGAAATTTTTTCTATAAATAGTAATAAGAATGAACTTTGTTTTACTTACAGTTGCTTCTTTTTCCCCTTTAGTGTCATTCTAAACTTTAATGGCATAATGTAAAGTATATGCTTTACAATTCACCCACAAATTTAACAAAGTCAAAAAAGGACAGTCTTTTCTCAGACACTTTTCCTTGCAAAGCCATATTTCAGAAATATGATCAATGCTTTATAGTCTCCCATTAATTTGCTCATGGTCTTCTTTCTGATCATCTCCATCTCCATCTCCCGGCACTAGACTCTAGTTCAAGTCCAAGGTACTCCTGATTTTTCTAATTATCTCCTGTTCTTTTTTCTGTCTCTCAAGCATTTTCCATTGTAACACAGGAAAAGGCTTCAATGGCAAAATCTCTCTATGATCTTTGCTGTCAGAAGACTCAGATGACTCACATTTTGTTGGATAAACTTTTTTCTTTCCTCTTAGCCTGTTCTTCATCAAAAATGTCTTTGATCCTCTAGAAAACATATTTGAGAACAACTGGATACCGA
Organism: Protopterus annectens; assembly: GCF_019279795.1. NCBI lineage: Eukaryota > Metazoa > Chordata > Ceratodontiformes > Protopteridae > Protopterus > Protopterus annectens. The sequence continues at coordinate 21,566,188 of NC_056730.1, forward strand.
AGCATGAATCTACCACCTGTCTCTCGAAATTCCATGACTGCTAAATTTGCTTCTCTTCTGTCTGGTGTACAGTGCATTTCACAAACACTCTGCTGTCTCCAATTTGTATTATTTTTCTCCTGGCACAGTTTTGTCAGGATCAACTCTTTCCGCTGGTATTATCACATCTTTATTAATATAGGTCTTGGCTGCTTTCCCATGGCCAGGTTTTGAGCATATACTGAATGTACTTTTTCAATTAACAAATCCTACTGTGGAATACCAATCCAATAGCTTATTTATGTTTTCATAAAATTAACAAAGTCATTCCCTTCTAGTTTCTCTGGTATGGCAGATAATGACCCCTTTTAACCCTAGTTATTAAAATAAACAGCTTAGGAGCTTAATAAAATCCTCCAAAGCCATGTTTGAGGGTAAAATAGCCTCCTGAGCCGCAGACAATCATAAGGCCTTTTTAGTTATGTTCATAATCTCAGAAGCACAATGCAGCAGTGCACTGAGCTGATTGTGAATGATGTTACCTGCACTGAGGATGAATATGTAACTAACCTACTGGCCAATACATTCATCTCAAATTTTACCCCTCTCTCCTCTGTGTATACCAAAAGATATACTTGAGTCTGATTCATCTCTGACCATCACACAAGACTAAGTCCTGAAAGTGTTATCAAAAGCTAAATATACCACATATATGGGTCCTGACAATGTCCCTGAATGCATCTTAAATAGCATGCTGTGCCCCTCAACAACACTGTTCAACTTCCATACAGGTTTTGTACCAAGTGAATGGAGAATAGTTACAGTCATTGTCCTGCATAAATTACAATTATAGGCCCATATGCTTGACCAGCCTCATATGCAAAATCATGGAAAGACTTACCATGAAGTTAATCAATAAGGACATAATGAACCTCCAAATACTGGACCTGTCTCAGTTTGGATTCATCAATGGTAGGTCATTCTTAGTCAATGTGGGGGACTTCTTTGAAAATATCACCAAAACAATGGATGAAGATTAAACAGCACACACCACATACCTTTACTTGGCCAAGGCTTTTCACACATTCCTCCATTCAATAATAGTAGAAAAGCTAAGTAAACTGTGCATAAACCCCAATGTCACCAGCTGGATTGCCAAATGGCTCACAGAGTGGACACAGGAGATCAAAAACAGGGGAGGATGTCTCCACAAAGAGACCAGTTATTAGTGGAGTTCCCCAGGATTCAGTACTGGGGCCTCTTCTGTTTTGCATCTTCTTTTCTGAAGTAAAAACCAATACCAAAGATCTCTGTCTGACTAAGTTTGCAGATGATTGCAAGCTAGGAGCAGTTATTGAATCCTCAAATGACTTAGCCATCCTGCAGGAAAGCTTGTCCCAAATAAATAACTGGTACAAAAATCATGGACTGAAACTAAATGACAAAAAATATATTATCGTATCTTTGGAAATTTATCTACACCAGGGAACTACACTGGCAAAACACGCCTGACAGTTGGCATAGTTGTTCAGGATTTGGAAACCTATGTGTACAGTGTACTAACTTTTGGCCATGTCCACCATTGAAAGAAAGTCCCTCATTAGGCAAATTATTGAGTATAATGCCCCCTTTGGAATGTATCTGTCCAAACACGTGACAACTGGAACTTCCACAGAGATAACTTATAAAAGGATAAATGACCAAAACTACATGTCTTACATGGACTGCCTTAAAATCCTACAGATACATACAAGGCATCCTCTGACCCAAGAATGATGGGCCTATTGCACATCAGCAAGTCAAATAGCATCAGAAATACCCTGTCCAAGAATCTAAACCTCTTCTGCAATATCAACAGAACAGTTTGGAGGGACAGGTATATCTCACAGAGGATACTACTGCTCTCTAACAGACTCCTCATCCAAGCAGAACAAAGATCATCCATGTCCATATTCAAGAGCAACTTGGATCTATGGCTGGATAATAGAAAATTTACTGCAGGATTTCCTCCTGTACTTACAATGGAAAAAGACAGCTCCTAAATGCTTTATCCCATGCATGGATCTCCTCAACCCATGTATAATATGATCCTAGTCAATCTGGGTCTATTTTACATACTCAAAGCTTTAGGTAATCGAATACCTAAAGCTTGACACCAAAACAGCGAAAGCTGTAAACATCGAACGGCCACTTCTGCAAATTCTTTCACTGGGAAAGAATTCACTTGGCCGAAGGAAAAAAAAATTTCAGACCCTAATTGAGTGGGGGCCTTCACTATCCCACCTCCCCATCTGGAGTGCTGTGCCCCCGCAACTCCCTATAAAATACCAACTCTGAAATCACTCTATCATGGAGAAAAGTGCAGATTCCCAATAACGGCCAAGTAAATTCTTTCTTTATGAAAGAATTTGCAGAAGTGGGCATTCGATATTTATAGCTTTTGCTGTTTAGGTGTTGACCTTTAGGTATTCAATTACACAAAGTTATTACATACGCTAAGGAGCTTACTAAATGTTGTGTTACCATCATACGTTTCACTGCCAAATCTTGAACTCAGGACCCTGTGCACTACAGTCAGAGCAACATACCACTATTCCAAATCAACCCTAAAGTTTCGATCACCTAATATAGACCCATTCATTTCACTAATGAGTAATATATAATTATTGACCATGGGATGAGTAAGGTCAGTCTAACACAAACAGGATAGGTTAATTTAAAAGGGAAATTGGCTAGGCAATGTCGCACAATGGCAGCTAGGCTACAAAACTGTGAATCTAAAACTATAGTTCTATAGTGTTTAAGAGCCAATAGTGTACTCTGCCTTCATGCAAGGCACAATAATTGCCTTTGTTAAACAGCTGCAACAAAACCCTACTTACAATATTGCTAAAGGATATGGAACAGCAGAATCTGAGAGCTTTAGGAGTTCTGGAAGAAGCATGTCTCTTATGTTGATCTAGATTTTATTTAAGATGTTTATACCCTGACTAAGTTTAACAGTGTGGATGGAGAATACTGGACATTCTCTGTGAGAAGGGATGTGGTAGGACAAAAGGTTTACAATTATTTTAATTTAGCACTTGGGAAAGTGAGAAACTAAATGAGTAGGTTCTCTTGCTATATAAGTCAGAGGATGGAGAAGACATAGGCTTATGTAATAAGTGCATTAGTTTATTGACAGGTGTTGAACTTCTTGGATTTGGAAACTGGTATGTCACTGCCCCCTGCAGTAGTTTCACTTTCCAATAAGTAATGCAACATTATTATTTACTTTTCCAGTGACCCTTATCAAGTGAAGTCTGTGCCTTAGTAACAGCATCAATCAGCATGGCTGTTCTGCCCAGTCTCAACTCACTGTGCTGCTGTGGTGGTATATAACTTACCTGTACACATTTTATTGCAGCTGAGCAATAAAATATTACTCTATGTCACAACTAAGTTCATATGTAATTACTAGGCAAAATGCACTTGTGGGCCACTTTAAGCCCAGACAATATCCCCTCAGAGGTGAGAATCAAATCATGTAGCTTGTGTCTGTGAACTAAACACCTTAACCACTATGCCATCCCCTAACCACCTAAGAATCAAACTTTATACCTTGTATCTGTGAGGTAAATATCTTAACTATTATGCCAGCCCCAACCCATATTGAAATATGACACTGATTTCCATGCTGTCTGTGAAGGCTGCCAGCCTAGCCAGATAGAATTTTATAGATAATTCTGTCATTTGTAGATATTAATGTAAGCCACAGGCTTGTTGTCTTAAATGGAAAAAATGCTGTTACAAAAATGTAACAATAGTGCACTCTGCTGACCAAGTAAAGCATGTTATGACTCTTTGATTTAAAGTCGGCTCTGGCCTGTCTAGGTGAAGACATTCTTTCTATTGTTTTAACCAGGATTGCTAGATTTAAACATGCAATTTTTTTTATTGCTCTGCTTCCTGACCAGCTGCAAGATAACAAAAAAAGATGTTAAGAATGTAAATGAGTGTGAAGAATGATGTAATGTGAACCAGGAATGTGATTTTAAAAAAAGAGAGACTCAGAGAGCATTTAGCATTTTTTTGTCTTGACCATCCAGCTCATAAGCACTCTGCCTGTGTTCTATATGTAAGTTTATCTTAGACTTGTGTTTTCTCTTAGAAATAGCAAGAAACTAGAAAAATTAGACTGTGTTTTTCTGTGATGTCAGAACTGTACTACTGAATTATTTTAAGTATTTCTCTGTGATCTCTGAACTCTTGACTAGCACTGTGTAGTAAAAAGTATTATCTTGTGTTCTGACTATTTGTTATTAAATATTTCTAAACCTTTTCAACTGAGGCTGTTTTTGTAGAGATAATTTAAGCTTTTTAGAGTACTTGCAGGCCTTTATCCCATGGTAGTGGTGCTGCAGTAGCGTTGTCGCCTCACAGAAAGATGTCCCATTCGATTCTCAGTTAGAGCGTCTTCTGTGTGGAAACATGCGTGAATGAGTGTACCTTCGTTGAAGGTTGTGCATCAGGGCTGGTAACTCGGCACGCAAAAATCCACTACCAAACATTAGCAGACCGGAGTTCCGCTGTAGCGATCCCTCACCGGGATAAGCCGAAAGACCCAACAAGAGTACTTGCAAGCCTTTGGGTAAATTGTACAAAGCCACTCTAATAGCTTTAGCCCTGGGCTATACTACCAATTGGATAATAATATTGCACAGTAATAATTGGACACTCTTTTAAGAGCCTTTGAGTAGCTGATAAATACTGGGTGATGGCAAGTGGTACTACCTTTTAGACTGGGCAGAAAAGGGGCACAGCTGCAGAACCTGTGCCAGCCTTCCCCAGAAGTGTCTATGGAAAGGGTAGCAATGTTCCAGCAGCTATCTCTTACCCAGGTTTGAGAAATCCGAGCAGTGTTGCAAGAATTTGGGGGCATGTTCACTGGGAAACCAGGGTGCACCCACCTGGGGCAGCAGCAGGTGGGCACAGGACCCCAAAGGCCTATTAGGCAGGCCCCTTACATAGTGCCTGAGAGAGTCAAACTGACTCTGAGGGAAGAGGTACAGGAGATGTTGGAACTAGGGGTGATTCAGGAGTCCAACAGTCCCTGGGCCTCCCCAGTGGTGCTGGTGCTACAGAAGGATGGCAACACCAGGTTCTGTGTAGACTACAGGAAATTAAATAGTCACACAGAGTCAGATGCTTACCCAATGCATAGGACAGATGAGGCCCTAGAGCAGCTGGGTGGGGCTAAGTATCTTACAACCATTGATCTTACCAAGGGTTACTGGCAGGTGCCCTTGACTCCCAGTGCTAGAGAGAAGTCAGACTTTGTGACTCCTTTTGGCTTGTATGAGTTCACCAAGATGCCCTTTGGATGAAGAATGCCCCAGCAACTCTCACCTTCAGCATGTCAGGGTGGTGCTGGGCAGACTACAGAGGGCAGGGTTGACCATTAAGCTGAGCAAATGTCAGGTGGGTATGGCAGAGGTCTCCTACCTAGGACATAGAGTGGGGAGTGGTAAGATAAGGCCAGAACCTGCCAAAGTGGAAGCCATTCAGGCATGGTCTGCACCTGTTACTAAAAAGCAAGTGAGGGCATTTTTAGGAACAGCAGGGTGCTGCAGAAATTTTGTCCCCAGTTATAGTACCATAGCTCCTCCCCTCACAGACCTGACAAGGAAGAACAGGCCAGATAAGATTGTGTGGACTCCAGCATGTGAGCAGGCATTCCAGATGCTTAAAGAAGCTTTAGGAGGACCACCCCCATGTTAGCCAGTCCAGATTACAGCAAATAATTTGTTGTGCAGGTGGATACTTCAAACCATGGGGTGGGGGCTGTACTTAGCCAGATTTCTTCAGAGGGGGAAGAGCACCCAGTGGTTTATCTCAGTCATAGGCTCCAACCCAGGGAGGAATGCTATGCAGCTGCAGAAAAGGAATGTCTAGCCATAGTGTGAGCGCTGCAGAAACTTCAGCCTTATCTGTATGGAAGGAAATTCACTGCTATGACAGATCATAACCCCTAACATAGTTAAACAAGCAAAATCCAAAAATGCATTGACCAGCAGACAGTGATGCAAAAACACAATATAGCATTACTATTATATTACTGTTTATTGCATATCTGTGCTAAAAACCATATTCCATAGAATAGCAATATAATAGTTATACTATATTGTGTTTTTGTATCACTGTCTGCTGGTCAATGCGTTTTTGGATACTAATTTGGGACCTGGCAGTTGCCTTACTTGCAGGAGCTGTCTTTCTTTAAACAAGCAAAATGCCAAGTTGCTAAGATGGAGGCTGGGGATGCAAGCATATGATATGTCAATGCAGCACTGCAGTGGGATTAGCAATGCCAACGCAGATGGGCTCTCAAGACAGGGAATGGCGTAAGGTATACACAGATAGACCTAACCCTCTCAAGCAGTGTTTCTCAAGTGTCACTTGAAAAACTAGCTTGAGTTCTCCAATTGGATAATAATATTGCACAGGGGTGGTGGCAAATGGTACTACCTTTTAGACTGGGCAGAAAAGGGGCACAGCTGGAGAACCCGTGCCAGCCTTCCCCAGGAGTGTCTGTGTGGTTGTATAAACTCTTATCTCAAATTTTGTGTGTGTGTGTGTGTGTGTGTGTGTGTGTGTGTGTGTGTGTGTGTGTGTGTGTGTGTGTGTGTGTGTGTGTGTGTGTGTGTGTGTGTGTGTGTGTGTCAGCTACTTGGGCAGGGACACGAAACACTGGTTGGACAGAGAGGGTGCTGGAGGTTTTAGCTTGCCCACTAGGCTGAGAGCTGGACCCTATAGCTGTACTAGTGGGGAGTCTTACTGGGGACCTGGAGAGCAAGGGAGTGAGCAGCCCTGGATTGATTGTGATCTCTGTGTGCTCTTAAGGGAAATTGAACTTTACTGTGTGTAATTGTTATCCTTTCCTCCTATATCACTGGTGTTAGTGGTGAGGACTGAGGCTCCTTGATTGCTGGGCCAGGTCACGGGCGTCACACTGTCAATTTTATTTATTCATTTTATTTATCCTTCGCTGACTGGGTCGGTCTCACTAGGCTAGTAGCCTCTTTTCAGGAGAGACCCAAGGTGGTATTTAGAATACCAAGGGATATCTGGGCAGACAACAGGGAACTTCCTTTACTCCTTTTAATAAGTGCAGTGGAATATTTTCCATCCATCCCAGCTATTAGCAATTCAAGCTGTTGGGACTGCAGTTTAACATCTCATCAGAAGGGCAATTAAGGTAAAGCTTTTCAGGGGAAGGGGGGTGTACACTTCAAGCTACTTGAAATCATATTTTAATTAATATATTAGTTTAAATAATAGTATTTGATATCACAGTACTTGTAACTATTGTATTATTTTTGCCAGTATCCAGTATGTAACATTCTTCCCATGCTATCAAAAAAATGGTGTGGTCCACATAAAATCTATTTTTTAGTATTTTTTTAACAAAAATCTTTATTTTCTGTAGATCTGTAGTTCTAATCAAGTTTGCAAAATGAATATGGTATGCATGCAGGAGATTCCTAGCATTTTATTATGCTAGGAAAAAATAACCAGCCATGCACTATCCTTGACAGTTTAGTCAGGCATTTCCTGTCAGAACTTGCTAACATTACAGAAGATAGGTATGCAAACAATCATGACAGTAATTTTTCATTTAATTCTGAAAAATATTGAGCTAAGCTACAAGTTACTGCACCAATAAACAGGCCATCTATATGAAGCAGTCACATATGAAAACAAATATTTCAATAAGACATGATCTAACCTTAGCCAAAATGTTTCAGAATTTGGTTTCTATTTTTATACTTTTTATCTGAAGTTGAAAGACTTAGGTAGTTAATTTAGTTTGCAAGTTTTATTCCTTACACATTGTCCATTAGCTAACTCCAAAGAGATGACCCTAAGTCAGTATTGGGGTTAGGGGAGCAGTTATTGGGTAAACCAAATTTACACAGTGTGAATTTATGTAGCAAACTGATTTTCTAGTTTATGCATGATCTATTCCAATATGTTAAAAATTCAGTCAAGTTTACTTTGATTGAAATAAATGTGACAAATTGCTGAAAATTTCTGCAGGTTTCAGAAGCACAACCAATAAAACATGCTGCAGAATATATCGTATTATTTCATATTTTCACTGTACTTACTCAGGGCCCCCTATGTCCAACTACCTACCCCTCTGTGAAACCTGAGTTGGATGCATAGGTACATCTGTGACTGCATCACTCTACAGCTTAACGAGCAATGAACCTATAACGACTGACCTCCAACTGCAGAAAAGGAAGGAATATACCATATGGGGGGTACTTCAGTATTATCGCAACCAGATTTCAGTAGGCGCAAAAAACATTATGTTTGTGTGAAACAAGGTCTGCTAACCTAAGAAAGGGTGTGTAAAGTCTTTAGTACTATTCTGTCTGATTGTTTTTCACATGGGAAGAGGAATAACATTTAAATTTCTCTTTCTGGGTAATGTCCTTTCCTGACTTATAAGCAGGACTGCTGCTTCTCACTCATTGTTACTGTTCGATCTCATGCAACTCACTGAGTTCCCTACAAGATAAACGCCCATTTGAAATCTGTTTACATTCACACACTGTGATGTGTGATTGTTACATCTGGGAGATCTGTGTGTGAATCATTCAGCATTTACAGCACCTCTTGGAAGTACTGTAAGTGACTGCTGCCAGTAAACAACTTCAGATGAACAGAACAGTCTGTGTGAAGTGGGATAACATTTGACACTCCAGCCACGGGACTCCTGCCAAGGAGAAAGTCAGCAGTGCTTGAGGAATTATTGTTCCCTTAGTCAGTATTTGTTGCAGGTACCTTTGGTTTCATGCTTACTGGCCCTGAACACTCAGACATTTGGAATATTCCTGAGTAACTTCCCTTTGCTGAGGTTGTAATCATCAAGGCAGGATTTGTGATGCAGCGTTGCATGGTGGAGTTCACTGAAAAAAAATGACACACCACTCAGGAGTACAAAATTAGCCCATTATCCCCATCCCTGCCTCAAACCCTCAGTGAAACATTATTACTTACTTGCATAATACCCCTTTACAGCTTGAGACCTCTTTTCATACAAACATAACGACTTATGCGACTTCTGAAATCTGGTTGCGATAATACATAAGTACCCCATATGGGCAGCCCTCTGACACAGGAATAGGTATCTGTCTGTTCAGCCAGCAACTTAGGTTTGATCAGCCACCAATGGGTGTTGACGGACTGAGTGGTATAGGTGGGAAGTGGCTGCATAAGCTGAAGCAGATAGCTTTTCTTCAATATAATAAGGGTTCTAATACTGGAGCAAGACCATGTACAATCACCAGTAGGAAGGAGCATGTAAACAAACATACTTTGTGCGTTCCAAGATAGTTAGGATAGCAAACAAAAACATCTTGCATTTACAGTCTGACAACCACCTGACTGAAGACCCTTCTCCTTAAAATCCTTTGTAGCAAGTCCATCCTGCATTTGGGTACAATAAGGTAATCATGCAGTAGGACCCATCTTGAAAGAGAAACCCTGGGATATGGCAAAAAAGAACTTTGGGGGGGTTAAATGGAGCATTATAATGGAAGTGCTGACAACGAGTGTAAGTTATAAAGAAAGTCTGAAGGATCCACACCAACCATAAACAACTTTAGGGGAGACATAAAGAGAAAAAGGAGTCTAGACTTCCTAAATCTTAATGATGTGACAGAAGCTTCTGTTGTACAATGCAACAGCGCAGTGCTGCTGAAACATAGCCCTATAATATCGGAGTGACCATTCTGTGATGACTGTAACTACTGTTAGACAGTCATACCAATTTGTTTTTAATTTTATTTGACATTTGTTTACTGGGGAGGTCCGAGTAAGGTCAAGAAGCCCATTTTCAGAGGAGGCCTGAGGAGAAAAGCTCCACATGCAGGTTAACAAATACAATTTTACATAGCTAAACAGACAGACATACCTTAAATTTTTTACATATCAAAATAATTAGACATAATTGAAAGAAAGAATTTACAGGGAGATAGCTAATATACATATTAATGAACAGGAAATTATAGGACAGAGACAAAGAGTGTTATGCAATGGATACAGTGATTAGTGAATAAGAGAAATAGTAGTAGAGATATATAGGGAGTGTTGTAAGTGGCATTAGCGAGAAGATGAGAGAGAAGATTATGTGAAAAATAGGGAAAAAGGTTTAGGTGGAGGCAGACAGGAGAAAGAAAAAATTTAAACAGGGGAGATAGGTTAGAGTGGAACTCTAAGAATGAAGCTGAATAAATAGGTTTATTGCGGCAGAGAGAGAGGTATAGGTGTGAGAATAATAATGTAAGAGTGATGGCAAAATCAGCCAGGGGATGTACATGCACATTGCCAGGTGTTACGTAGGTGAGTCTTGATGAGTTGTTTGAACTTGGAGGGGTTTGTGGTTGTGAGGATATGTTGAGGGATAGTGTTCCAGACCATGGAGATATGGTTGGTGTAGACAGCATCTCCAAAACTGTTATTTGATTTAGTGACTTTTAGAAGGAATCTGTTAGAAAATCTCAGAGTTCTTTTATTGGAGTAGGGTTGTAGATGATTTTGGAGTGTTGGGCATTTATCAGTTGGAATATTACGGTATGGGCAGTTGTGAGTTGGCTGTAGGATAAGCCATTTGGTACTTCTAACCAATTCAATTGATGTAGAGCAACACAGAGGTGTGATCAATATGGTGAGTTAGTGGTGACTCTAGCAATCTTATTGCAGCAGATTTCAAGCTTAGCTAGGCAAAAAGTAGCATGGAAAGTAGATGGGACCTGGCAATGGATTGTCTGGTAGAGTTAGTGAGGTATGGCTTGATTCTGTAAAGGGATTCTATTTTATGTGGGTCTTTTTATGACTATTGCCAAGTGTTTATCAAATTTCCAAGTAGTTTAGTGTGTGTTACAGTCAATGTTTGTATTATTTGATGAGTAGTTGATAAAGGAAGATAGATAGTCAGTAGATTTTTTATTGGAAAAGAGCAGTAGTTTAGTTTTATTTGGATTAAGAATTAGTTGATTGTCAGAGATCCAAGATTCTATAGCTGAGAAGGATCGGTGGGTTATTTCTTGGAGTTGTGGGAGTGAAGGAGCACCCAAAATGAGTGTAGAGTCATCTGTGTATTGTATAGTAGTGGTGAGGTGAGTAGCAGTATGGAGTTTGGTGGTGAAGATAAAAAAGAGGAGTGGACCTAGGATTGAACCCTCTGGTAAGCCTACTATGACAGGTAAGAAGGAGGAGAGATCACATTGCCATTTGACTGCCTGCTGACAGTTAGATATGTAGTTGTGAAACCATGACAGGGCTGTTTGGCTTAGGTTTAGGGATGAGAGTTCATGGAGGAGCTTTAGATGAGAAACAGTGTCAAAAGCCTTGGATATATCTAGGAAGATGGTGGTTACAAGTTGTCCATTATTTTTGAATTGGTTGATAGGGTTGGTGAAACTTAGCACAGTAATGGTACTGTGACTGGTTGGAAGCCATGTTGAGAATTGATTAATAGATTATTGCATTGTAGGTATATACATTATTCTAGAATTTTAGATAGTGGGGACAGAATTGCTAGAGAGTTCTGTTGAAGTTCCACCTTTATGCATTGGAATAATGTAGGCTTTTTCCAGAGCTTGGGCACATATTATACTGTGATTAACAGATTTATCAGAACAGAGAATGGGTAACTGATGACATCAGCTGCTAGTTTCAGAAATTCAGCTGCAAGTGATGTGGGTTTTAACTTGTTGAGCATTTTTTTTATAGAACTAGTTTGGACAGGTTTGAGGGACAACTTTTTTAGGTATGGATGTGGAAGTATTATTGTTATTTTTTGACTAAAGAATGTATAGAGTTGATAAAATATGTACATAACTGGGTAGCTATGCTGTCTACTGTGTTTGTAGTGGTGGGAGTTGGAGTAGAGGATTGTCGAGGCTGTAGTAGTAGATTTATAGCAGCCCAGAACTTTTGAGGATCATATTGGTGTTTTTCTTAGAAGTTAGTATAATATTTTTTTTTTTTTTTATGAAATTTGATCTGCTTTTTGGGTCTTATTTCTTAGCTGCCAGTAGTAATCTAAGGTGTCTTTGTTTTTTGTTGGCCTGGCACTGGGTCCAAGCTTTGTCTCTAAGCTTGAGTAATTGTCTGGTGTCTTTAGTGAGTCAAGTTGGATAGTTTGATTTTACCCTAATATTTCTAGAAGTTGCTAGGCTATTTAGTATGTGTAAGAATTTGTTGTTGAAGTGTTCTATGGCTGCATCAAGTTGGAGAACATCTAGTGTGGAGCAGTCACATTGTTGGAGTATGGCTTTAAAAGTATGGGGAGACAATTTTTTTTTGTTTTGAATTTGTATATGGCTTCTCTCTTTTATTTCTTCAAATCTTTTGGGTTTCTAATACTATGACAGGAATGGACCCCATTCCCAAGTCAAAGTATGATTAACGTTCATAAAATTAGTATTGTTTCAATCTTTGATATCAGCCAAAAGTGATCTTCGCAGCACTCGCAATGTGCCCAGTAATGACTCCTTCTGCAATTCGTTTGGGGTTACATGGATTGGTAACATATCTAAATATAATTGTAGATTAATTTTTATAAGACCCATTGCTCCTACTACTGTTGGAACTATCTGGGCATCTTTCTTCCACATTGCTATTGTTTCTGCCTGCAGATCCTGATATTTTATGACTTTGTGTCTCTCTGTACACAAGACACTGAAGTCACTGGGTGTAGTGATTTCAATGGTCAGTGCTACTTTTGTCTTCTGTTCTTGGATCACTATATCCGGTTTTCTAGCATCTATTTTTTGAACTGTTGGTAATAGGTGATCCCATGTAATATAGACTTCATCATTTTCTATGATGCTTTATGGCTCATGTTTCCAGCGTTTTTCATCCAATTCAGTGCCATAATGTTTACACAATCCCCAGTACAACAGTCTTGCAAAATTATTATGCCTTTCAGTATACAGTCCTTCTGCCATTAATATGTCACAACCAGCAGCAAGGTGTGTGACAGTTTCCAACCTACATTTGTCTCTTTCTCCCACATGTTCAATAGACTTTGTAAACCAGTGTGTATGTAGCCCACAATCTTGGGCTGCCAATATTAACCTTTCAACTCTTGGTTTGAATTCACCTATCCTTAACCATTCCTGCGTTTGTTACTGATCAGCATCAGGTTCTTCCAGAAGTTTTCTGTACTTGCAAGTATATTTATGCTTTTGCCACATTTATTGCCTTCTCATCTGGTCCTTCATCTTATATTCTTTCTTTTGTTTTTTGGCACATTCAGTTGCTGCCTGATTTTTATCTACTGGTTTGATTTCCATTCCTGCTTGATGCCGATATGCTTCTGCTAAATTAAGCAGAGAAGTCTTCTTAGATTTATTCTCCTCATGTTTCAAAACTTTCACTACATTTGGGTCTTGTGAGGTCAGCAGATATGTGTGGAGTCCCACAATTGCAGATCTATATGTGTAATCAGTTTCAAGGAGCCCCATCCCTCCTTCTGAATGGAGAATATATAATCTTGGTATACACTCATTTTTATAAATTACTTGGTGAGCATGAAGCATCCTTCTTGTTTTCCTATCTAATCTATCCAACACGTTTTGGGTACAGTGAATCACTCCAAAACTGTGGGACAGGAAAGCCAAATGGATTTATAGCTTGGATTTTGCTCCTAGATGTCAACACTGTTTTCAGAATTAATTTAAGTCTTATTATAAAGTATTCCTTACTAAGTTTTATTTGCATTTGTTCATGCTTTATTGCTGATCCTTCATCAGTTCCCAAATATTTACACACGCCCTCTTGCTCAAGTTCTTTTATATCACATTCTTGTCTCAAACTGATATTTTCCTGGTGCTGCATTCTTATATCATCTGAAAAAGTTTTGACAACCTGCAGCTGTGCTTTCAGTTCCTCATCTGATGAGCTATACAGTTTTAAGTCAAGGACAAAGAGATGATGGGAAGTCTTTACACGTTGTTTTCTAGGACCCAAATTGTAGCCATGGCCTAAGCTGTTAAGTAAACAGCTTAATGGGTTAATGGAAAGGCAGAATAACAATGGTGACAGAGAGTCACCTTAGAATATTCCCCTTTGAATTTTTATCTCTGGGATAATAATCTATCCTTTATCATGGCCTAATTGCAAAGTGGTCTGCCACTCTTTTATGGTCACTGTAATGTAGTCGATCAGTGTAGGGTGTATCTTATATGTTTTTAAGAACTCTTTGTATCCATGAATGTGGGATACTATCAAATGCTTTTTTATAGTCAATCCATGCCATACTTAAATTCTTCCCCCTTTTACTGTTCTCCAGTATGACTTTATTTAACAACAAATGATCCTTTGTGTTCTACTGCCATAATTGAGTTTTCTTCTAAATGACTATAAACCCTGTCAGCATTAATTCTCATGTACAGCTTATACATCATCAGAAGGCAAGTTATGGGCTTATACATTTTAGGGTAACTTGCAGGTTCACCCTTAAGTAGGACCATTGTTTTGCCTGTTAGCCAGGTTGGTGTCTGTTTGGGTGCGCATATAAATAGTTCTTACTCACAGCTAAATCTTCATGCAAAGATGTTAATACTTTTAACCAAAATTTAGGCACTGCATCTGGGCCTGGGGTTTTCCAATTAGAGGATTGTCTTAACTTTATTTCAATCTCTCTGGCTGTTACGTCATCCCATATCATATCCTGTACATTTAAGCTTCTTAGTCTTTCTTTTACTTCTTCTACCCATTTAGCATCTTTGTTATGCTCCACAGGATCTTCATAGATACTGTATCTATTTCCTCATTTTTTTTGGCGATCTTTCAATTTCTTTTACATTATTTACCAGTTCCCTATGAAACGTTTTGGGTCATCAATATATTGCTTATTTTGCACTTTTCTTTTATATTTATCTGGGTATCTTCTGAGTTTTTCTGCCTCTGCTGAAATTTTTACTTTGTTATTTGCGATAGTACATGATAGATCCTGGTCTCTTCTAATACTGCACATTTCTTTTATCACATCTATCTTCCTTAGTATTTTTGTTGATCATTCCTTCTTCTATAGTCTTCTAACAGTGACACTTCTTGTACTAATTGCTTTATAGTTTGCTTTATTTGATACTTCCATGATGGTATTCAATTTCTTCCCTTCCTTTCCCTTGCTACCCTGTGTTCTTGTTGTAGAACTTTATCAGTTATTAATTTAGCAGCACAGTAATATTTCTCTGTTGACTTCTGTTATATCACATGGATCTCTATGGACTGCATTCATTTTATCAGACTTCTGACTTTTGGGGTTTTATTGACCTTCTGCAGATGTTAATATATCTATCCATGTCTATTAAGTCAAGCAACTCTTCTATTAGCTTATTTTCTTTCAGACTGAGGGCACATCCTTTGTTTTCCGTTTGCTGCAGGCATTCTATAGAAAGTTGTATAGCATCTTGCTGTGGCACCTTCTCCTCAATTTCATCCTGTGCCATCTGTTGCTCTGTCATATGGGAACTCACTGGTTTAGCACTGCTCACCATTGACTGCATCAGCATTTCCTTGCTGTCTAGCTTCAAGTGAAAGTTTATACCGATTTCCTGTGGAAGTCTCCAAAATATCTTGATATGGCACCTGACCAATTGCTTCCTGTTCCACTGGTTTCCCCTTAGTTTGGATATCCATTTATCTATCCTCTTGTGGTGCTTTCTGCATTCTATTTTCTACACCGAATCCTTCACTTTGGAGGTACTTCATAAACTCAGTTACTATTTCTTTAACTTCTCCATTAATAATCTCATTTTCTGCTTTTCCTCTTTGTCTTCTTATTTTTTGTATTGAAAAGTTTTTCATGTGCAGATTCTTTTGCCTGTATTTCTCTTCAAATATATTTAGTGCTACTCTTTTTGTAGTGATTAGTTTTGCTTTCTCCTTTTCATAAATATTACACCATATTAAATCTATTTTTCTTTCTCATATCCATATTTCTTTTTCAGATGTCTCCTGATTTTCCTGTTTCTCCTTACATTGGGGACTCACTCCGTCATGCTGTGATGTAACCTGTGTTTGACCTTCTACACCAAATCCTTCACTTTATAGGCACCCCATAACTTCAGCTTCTATTTTTTCACTTCTGCTTTACTAGTCTTCTTTTCTATGTTCCATCTTTGTGATATTATTTTTAATTGTGAAATTTTACATATCCAAATGCCTTTGCCTGTATTTCTCTTCAAATATCTTTGGGGCTGCCTTGTTTATATTGATTAATTTGTCCTTCTCCTTTGTATAAATATTGCACCCATATCAAATCTCTCTTTATTTCCCATGTCCATATTTCTTTTTTATACTATTCAAATATCTCTGGGTTTTGTTGTTTATATTTTCACACTTCCTCAGATGCTTCTTTTTCCAAACAGATCAAAGTTTCTTGATCTATATACTGTTTTTCACAAATCTATTGTATTAATGAATGCAAATTTTCATTTGAAGCTTCTGACATTTTTTCTTACGGAAGCATTTTTCTTTCCTCTAATTTCTCTCTTAATCATTTTGTATATCTTGTGTCTGGAAATTCTGGGCTTTTTGCATAATAGTAACAATACATGATTTCTTTCTACTCCTCAATAGTCCACTCTATCATCTTTATGGCTTTTCTTTGGCCTATCAGTTTTTGTGATTTTTGTGGACTGCTACTTCCTTCTACAACAGGGGGGGCATCTTCCCCGTGGGATTGGCCTGGCCCCATTGTAGTAATGTTTTTGTATTTTGAGGAATCTACACTGTCATTTTTTCTAGTCCTGGCACCAGTGCACCTACCAGGAGAGGGCACTTTTTTATCCTGGGTCTTGCGCACCCAGCTATCTCTTTTAATTTTTGTTATGGCATTTTTGGGTGTGTAGATGTTGTCTAAGAAGAAAAGTAGGTAGATGATCACTGAAAGTGTCAGGGAGAGAGCCTGACTGATAGGTCAAGGACTATATTGTTTGGGAGAAACCATACAGGTTATTTGAGGTACAAGTGAGACAGTCAGTATTGAAGTCCCCCATTATTATAGTTTCTTGTTTAAAAGTTGTGGATGCACAGTGAAGAAAGTTCTCAATTATGGGGAGGTTATTGCCTGGAAGAATATAGATTGTTATAATAGTGATATATTTTTGGGAGTTTACTTTGAGACAGGAGAGTAATATTTTATTTTTGTTAAGTTCTGGGGGGTAAATAAGCATTCTAGTTTAATTGCATTTTTGTATATTGTAGCTATACCTCCACCTCATTTGTGCAATCTGTCCAGTCTATGGATGTTACAGCCTGGTGTTAAAATTTCATTGTCCGATATGTTAGGTCTTAGCCATGTTCCAGTTATAAGTACCATGTCAGGGGAGTTGAAAGAGAGAGTTGCATGAAATTTGTGTTTTGTTAGTTAGGCTTCTAATATTCATGTTGATAAGTCAAAGGTCAGACCTTTTGCGGGAGAGGTTAGTATTGATATGAGAGTGTGTATTGGGTGGTGTTTGTGGTACCTGTTGTGAAGGTTTAGAGCCCGGGTTAGTGTGTATATCAGCACTTAGTTTGAGGTATGATATTATATGTAAGAGAGGGTGTGGGTATTTGAGTGTCAGTCTAGTGTATTTAAGGACTAGATGTGGAGTGGTTGGTTGACATACATATATGTGTAAAATACTGTCCTAGTGATATCAAAGAGGGAAGGTGCTATGGAAATATTTATGTATGTGGTATGAGGTAGATAGAGGAGAGTATGTGTGGGAGAGGAAATTTTTGTTATAAACTGATTGCAGTAGAATGTTAGATAGAGGGATGGAATTAGGAGAATAATGAGAGAAGTATTGCAATATAATGTTAGATAGAGGGATGGAATTAGGAGAATAATGAGAGAAGTGTGTAAGAACAATATAGTGGGACATAGGGTCATGGTAGCCATATGTTAGGTATTTAGTTATAAGTGGGATGAATGTGTTGGTATATGATTAGAGATCTTTAACCAGAGAGGTGTTTAATTTGGAGGGGAAAGGAGAAGGAAGGATTTTGTAGTGCAATGGGAGGATAGGCACCTAGTGAGTCTATTGGAAGAGACTAAGTAGTTCAGATGGTGATTTAGTAATTATGTGTGATAGGTGTGGTCTGTTTGGTATAAATGTGTGAGTAGTGGGGGTGGTTGGGATTTGGGGTAGGGAGGAGGAATGGAGTGAGCCCAAGTGGAGAGTGGGCAAATGGAGTGGGTTGGACCAAAGATGCAGCTTTTGCAAAAAACTATCAAAAAGTAAGTAAAAGGGAAATTACAGCAGCCATTTTGCTTAATGAATTTATAGTCATGCAAGCAATAAGAAGGTGTGGGGTATGGGAAAGGGATGCAAATAAAATATAGAAGACACTGAATCACCACAGTTCTGTATTTAGAAACCTAATAAAGGTAGAGGTGATGTAAAGGTAAACTGGAGTAGTAGCTTTTAAAAGTACAAGCAGTGCATATAGACTCATGGTTAAATAAAGATTTCTATGGGCCTTAACTAGGATGTGGAGGTAGATAAGCAGCAGGAATGCTATATTAAAAGAAGGATGGGATTGAAAAGGAAGAAATGAGCAGTAGGGGGGGTGGGAATAATTAGAAGTACGTCTTGGTGATGTGCATGCAGCACTTCATTTAACAGATATTGTCCAGTTAACTAGTTCTGGTTATAACATACATGTGAGAAATAATGGACAATTACTGAACAGCACTGTCTGGTTACCTGGGCAGTTGCAAAGGTTCAATCTATTAAGATTCAGAGCTTGTGGTTTGTGTTCTTTACCAGGGTTTTAAACCTTAGTCTTCTGAATCATCCATTTATTACAAACATTTAAAATGTAATGTCATGAATGGCACTTGCACTCCACCAGGAGTATGTACAAGCATCCTAAACAAGGTAAAATGAACTGAGATCATGAAATCTTAAAATGAAGATAAAATGCTGTTCTTAACTATATTCCCAGCAACTCATCTGTTCACAAAAACTCTCAGTGTTAATTCAAAAAGATATATATTGGATCTTGTAAAACAGTGCTTATTTCTGCTTATAACAAACCAAATTACTTTCTGACAGACCACCTACTTTAACATTATGTTTACACAGATGGTGTGTACTGCAGTAGACCTGAGTATTGTCTAGATCTAGTTCTCTGCCTTATTTTCAGTGAATGCTCAAAAAGGACCTTGCATTTCCTCAACTATGAAGAGGAGAAGAGATATAAGAAAATGAAAATGAATAAATAAATGAAGGTGGTATGCTTTCTGTGATTCACCACTGAGTTTTAAAGAAAATACCCCCAGTGAAGAACTAATGAAGTATGTGGAAGAAAGAAGTTATCTGCTGTTGTGCCTAAAGCTGAAACATGAACCTGATATTATTTCTCTAAATTGATTTCCATCTTTTTAAATAACTCCTGAGAAATCTTTAGGGTTAGTATAATGGCTAAGGTCTTAATCTCACAGGTGCATGGTACAGGGCTTGATTCTGACTTCTGACTGTTGGCTAGGCTTATAATAGTCTGCAGACTGATAGCCTAGTATTTACCTATGACTATAAGAGTGAAATTAATTCAGTGTCTTTTGTACAAACAGATTTCAGTTTGTATTTATTGGATTTTTTCAAATGTGGTTTCAAAAACACACTGGTAGTGGTGTAATAATATCTTTATTCTGAAAGCTTGCAGGCTATGCCAGAGCGAGCTCAAAGTGTACATGCAGTGCAACTGGTTATAACAAAGCAAAATCCTCAGTTTGGATGTGATGATGTAAGCTTTGTGACTAGCTGTTAAGATTCAATGTTGACCTGTTAGTGTCTCTTAGTCTGCTGAAAAGCAAGTGGTAGAAACTTGAACAAATTTATAGAATGAAATATTTAGAATTGGAACCCTTGGGCAACAGCGTAGTTCTTAGTTAATCAGACTTGCTGTTACCTTCAAACAATAACTATAAC